>NW_008352891.1:941964-945993 GCF_000622305.1 Nannospalax galili
CATTCTTACTCAAAATAATAGGCAGGTCAAGTTGAGAACAACCAGGACACCAACCAAGAAGCTAACCAAACATTCAACCAACTAGTCAACCAATCAACTAAGTAAACAAGTAGCTAGCTAATAAATAAACAACTTTGAGATGAAAATTAATCAATATTTTATAATAAGTTACCTGGATATTTCAAGGTCAAAAAATCAACATAAATATTATTTGAACAGCACTGAACAATCTGTTGGACACAGTGCCAGAGCTGTTGTTAGTAAAATCTGTATGTGGAAGAGATTTAAATTTTTCTTACTCCATTTTTTAGAGGAAAAGATTGAACAACAAACAAGACCTGCTTCACCAGTGGCTTTGAAACATCCTAAAGAAAAAAATTTAGGCAACTAAATATTTTGTAGAGGAAAACAGTCATTCTTATTTTCTGATTCTTTTTAGAGAAGGATATTTTATTTCCCAGGCTTGATGAAGGAGTTGTAGCAAATGATAGCTGAGATGTCAGTTTTCTGACTCACCTTTGTAATGAGGGATATTCATACCTTTTACTCCATACAATTTTCCGTACATCAATTTGCATAACTAGTTACTCTTTAAAAATTCCACAGTTAGTGATTACAATGCTTTACCTCACATCCTCATCCTTAGATGTTACCTAGAACTCCTCTGACTCTAACAGTTTAGTCCTAACACAAGAAAAAAATCATTATTTTTTATTCTAGAGTGGCAAGATTCACGTCAGAAACTTTCTGGGGCTATTCTGTCACAATTGAGCAGAGCTTCATTCATCCAAAGCTAAGCCAAAGTTGATTCAGACTTCAAGGTTGAGCTCATACAATGATTGCTTGGATGAAATAGATATAGAACAATTTTTGAACTTTATTATTTTTATTTTATGTATATGAGTTTTATGCTTGCATGTTGGTAAGTGCACCAGTGTCGTGCAATGCCCGCGGAGGACAGATGAGGCTGTTGGATGCCCTGGAACTGGAGTTACAGACGGTTGTTAGCTGCCATGTGGGTACTGGTATTTGAACCTGGGTCTTCTGCAAGAACAGTGAGTGTTCTTAACTGCTGAGCCTTCTCTCCAGCCCCTCGAACAATTTTTTAACGTTTAAGATATGATTTACTTTGAATCACATGTTGAATTTATGTCTCTTTAAAAAAATGAAATAGGTTTTGAATATCATAAATTGATTTTTGATCTCTATTACCTGTGACTACAAATATTCAAATCCATGAATGCTCTTCTCATAAACATTGTTGAATGTTTCCTTGCAGTGATCCAGATGTAATAATCAGTTTGGTGACTCCAGGATAAGCACATGATGCTTTTTTCAACAAGCCCATGGCACTGTGCAATGGATGAAGACTTGGATTCTAGCCAAGTTCTACCACAAAGCATTTCAAAGGATGTTGAGAATCATTGTTTATCTCTGGGTCTGACTTTATCTTATCTGTAAAGAGAAGATGGGAATCATGGGGGAGATACAGTGTCACAGTCTATGTGATTATCAAGAGGGGACAGGAAGAGGGCAGTGTCACTTTCCTAGGAGCTTGGAAAATTCTGAAAGCACTTTTAGTTGTCATTCTAATGGGTAGAAGATATTAAAGGCAGCTGGAAAGCCTAAGATAGACTTCCATGTACTGAAGAAGTATACTAACCAACATGCCAATGAGACCTTCCCCTTTGGGAAAGACTAGCAAATGACATCTAATGTTGTTTCCTTTGTTATTTATATTCTTCAAAAGGCTCAAATCTAGACTTATTTTGCTGTTCCCTAATAAATTCATAAGATTTTCCTCATTCTAAGCAGATTTTTGTAGAAGTCAAATTCAGATGCTAGTGCATGAATTTCTCATCTTTCTTTGTTCAGACATTGCTGACATTATGTCAGGAATTTAAAGTATGCTTCCACCATGATTATATGGTAACCACATATGTAAAAAGAGTTTCTTGTCTGGGCACTTTCATTTCCAGAGTCATCTTAGCTGACTTTAGTCTCCTCCTTTCTTTCAAAAGGGAAAGGTTATGAGAAGGATTCTCCCACGAAGCAGAACTATCTTCACTAAACTAAAATGTGCTTTCACAATCCTGCCCCACATTCTTTTCTTCTGTGAAATCTTTTGTTGAATGCCCAGGAGGCTGAGAATGAGGTTTGGGTGGGAGACTGAAAGGTTGGGGTACAAGCAAGGGAGCCAGGAACACTCTCTCTAGCCCCCTTCCTTTACCCATTTTTTCTTGTTGTGCTGAAGTTGAAAATCCTTTTCCAAAAATGTCCAAAAGAGGATATCTGTCTACAAAAGAAAATATGGAATAAAGGAATTTAAGCTTATTGAATCCATCAATACTAGTTATTGTGGTTTTGATAAGCTTTCCCCAAGGGTCTTTTTAAAAAGGCTTTGGTCCCAGCACACGGTGAATTAAGCAATGGTGGAATTCAAGAGGTAGGGCCTAATGGGAGGAAGTTATGTCATTAAGGATATGCTCTTGAATGAATATTGGGACTCCAAATGTTGCTTCTTTCTTTTTGCTTCCTGGTCACAATGAGGCTACCAGGTTTCTTTGCTTTGTCCGTGATGTCTTGCTTTGCCACAGACCCAAAGGCAACAGAGCCAATAAGCTCAGGACTGATATTTTTGAAGCCAAGAGTTAAACTCTGTAAGTTGATTACTCCAGTTATTTCGTCACTAGCTCAACATTGTGAGAGCTTTATATCCTCTTTCTAGTTAGTACTTTCTCTCCTCCTCTGAGCATACTCACTAGCCTGTTTTTAAATGATCAGAGTCTTACTTGTAACATCATCTGATCAGATTCTGTCTGTTAATACCTACATCCCATATCCTTTACAGAGTCATCGTCCTTTTATCTTAAAATTTATAGCTTGGCAGAGTCTTACTCGCTATACTTGGTCTTTTGTGACCTTTTGTGTTCCTGGCCCTCTGTTGCATGAGGGAGCTTCATTGATGAGAAATGAGAGATACATTGGTGTCCTCTTTACACCTTGCTCTATGTTCCATGAGCTTTAGTTGTAGAGGTTGCATTGTAGATGTTTCACTCAGGCTTGGGCAGTTTACAAACAATCTTTGTGTATGATCGGTTGTGGAACTCTGTAATAATCTCCATCTGTTGCAAAAGAAGCTTCTTTGATGAGTGGTGATTGGGATACTTGATTGTAAATATAAGGATCCATATTTTGCACATAGTAAGAAGTTACATTTGTCTAGGGATGTGTCCTTGTACAGGACTCCTATATTAAACTCCACCCACCCAGGGCTCAGGGTCCATTATGGAAGAGGGTGTAAAGATTCTAAGAGTCAGGGAGGAGGAGCATGACCATATGGAAATAGAATCCTACAAACTCCTAGGACCGTGTTCATGTAAATCTACAGCAATGGTGCCAGCATGCACAAGACCTATGCAGATCCAAGCAGACAAAAACCTAGAACAAAACTGTGGAATGGGCATCAAACCCCAATCTTAGTTGAAGAATTATTAGCAACTGATTAGTGCTGGGTAAGGAAAAGGTGATCTTCTTAAAGGGAGGGACTGTAGATAGGCTGACTAGTCAGTGGATGAACGTGCACTGAGGGACACCTGAGAACACTAACTTGACATGACAGGCCTTAACACAAATGACAGAATGTATGAATTCCAGTTGGGGAGGGTCTTGGAGGGTGCCAATGGGGAGGGATGTATAAAGTGATTAAGACTGATTAAGATGTTCTGTGTGGAATACACAAAAATTCAACTTAAAAAGCAAGTTCAGAGCTCAGGGCCAGTCAGCTGACTCTGTGGGTAAAAGCACTTGTGCCAGGAGTACGCAGCCCAGCAGCAGAAAAAAAAAGACCGCCTCAGCAAGGTAGAAGGAGCGATCCAACTCCTGAAGGTTGTCTTCTGACTTCCACATCTATGCCATGGCATGAGCCAGTCAAACACACACACACACACACACACCCACACACACACCCCTCCCCACACGTACACCCAATAACAATAATAATAATAATAATAATTAATAATAGTAAAA
>NW_008352891.1:946045-1038313 GCF_000622305.1 Nannospalax galili
GTAGCTAGTCCAAAGAAATATAAAGTTAGGTATATCTTTTATTTTAAAAATTTAGAAGCTAGTTAAAAATAGTAAAAAGAAAAAAAGGGAGGGCATTAATTTATATACTTCAGTCAACTCAACATATCTTGAATATTACCATTTCTATATTATAAATATAAATCTTTTAGTAAAATATTAATATTTTAATATTAGACTCAAAATTTTGGTCTTTTTAATACTTAGATAATATCTCAGTTTGGACTAGCTACATTTCAAGCACTAAACTGCAGTATGTAGCTATATTCAAAGTGAGCATGAATCAAGGGTCAAATGCCTGTGATTCATGGTTGGAGCACACGGAGTGGTATAGAGACCCCATGAAGCCTCATTCCATTTCTTTGGGAGTCTGTCTTTATCAGAGAGGGAGATGATGGCTGCTCTAGTTTGTAGAACTTCATATTCTACTATGGTTTCAAAGAGCACTACTCCAACGAGATACAGCAGCAAGAGGCTTTCAGTCTTCTGATTAGAGAAATTCTACATAGTCATAGGTATTCGAAATGTATAACAGTAATTAAAGACCTAGAGGGTACTGCAAAAAAGCAATTCTCTAAGAAGCTTCAAAGGTTTTATCTAGAGAATAGTTTTATCTTGTTCTCTCTCACTACCTACTCCTTGGAGCAAACTTAGAGAAATAGTGTGTTCTGAGTGCAAGGTGAGGAAAGATATGAAGCATATATTGATATTTGACAATATCAAGTTTAAAACAAAACAATTATCTTAAAGTCTTAGTCTCAATATTAGTCTACAAATATGCAACATTGTGCTTTGTCCTAGAAACATGCAAATTTTAATGTCACTATCCCATTTGTTATTAATTTTTTTTTTTGGTCTTTTTTGAGACAGAGTCTCTCTATAGCCCCAGCTGTCCTGGAACTAACTATGTAGACCAGGCTAGCCTTGAACTCACAGAGATTCACCCGCCTCTGCCTCCTGAGTGCTGCGATTAAAGGCGTGCGCCACCGCGCCCAGCTTGCTTGTTAATTCTTTTTGTCACTAACAGCATATGTAAAACAGAAGAAAAGTTTAATCACAAAATCAGATTTTAAGATGACAGCATCTCACTCTTGAGTGGGACTAGCTCTTCACACTCACTCTATCTTCTTTTCCTCTCCTAATTTCATTCTTCTAGCTTCCCTCACTATCTCTGATTGTCTAACCTAGTTTTCGATCCAGGTAAAGCAGGTTTCATTGGGTCCTAATTTTTGAGAAAAGACCATATTGAATGCTGAGAGTGGAAAGAGTCACAATTCAGACTTGGCTTTCAAACATCTTGCTTTCTGGTAGAAACAATACATGGAACAAAATACAGTAGATAAGGGTGATTCATGGAGGAGCAGACTCGTCTGGACATTACAGGAAGTAGCTCTAGAGATGGATGGGGAAGGTGGAAAGAGACGTGTATACTGATTACTCCACTGAGTGGGAAACATTTGAGCAAGGGGGCAGCCATTTATAAGCAGTCTAGCAAGCCACTTCCAGTACAGAGAAGCTAACTGTTCCACTGAGGTGGAAAAAAATGGCAGCTTTGTACTGGGACATTCAAATCCTTTGGTAAGTAGTGGAAAATGTGGAGTGACACTCGCATCGTCAGTGCCTTTGGGGAATGGCTTTACAGCGTTTTTAAGGCCTGAACAATCCTTAGCATTTACATGGGGACTCAGATTCAGTTCATTTCTTCTTGTGCTGACACTAGAGATGAGAGCTGGCACGGGGTCCTATGTGCAAGGGCTCTAGCAGAACGTAATTATCTCTGTGGTTTTCATGACATGAAAGGATGAAATTTTTCACAGACCTAGAAGAAAGCAAAGGGGTAACTGAAAACATTTACTTTATTGAATACTGTTTTAGATGAAAGGCCAGGATCCATCTTTATGTTCAGCAACACATTATTAGCAGCTCTCAGGACAAAGGAAGTGCTGACAGACTTGAGAGCCATTGGCTATTAGACGTGCCAGAACATATGTTAAAAACGGAACAGCTAAGATCAGTTTATGTCCTCCATTCCTGTGAGGCTTTCTAAAGACAGACAAGTCCAAACTACATTTATTCATGTGGGAGAAATATCTTTAATTACCAAATACTTTCTACTTGCATAAAAGCTATAATAAACCACTTTTGCATGTGTTGGAGTAGGGGTGCTCTTGTGAAATGAAAGATGGGGGACAGTTGGTTAAAAGGAAATTGCCTGCAAGCATAAAAATGCAGTGGGTGGACCAGAGAGATGGCTCAGCGGTTAGGAGCACTGACTGCTCTTGTAGAGGACCCGGGTTCATTTCTCAGTACCCACATGGTGGCTAACAATGTCTGTAACTCCAGTTCCAGGGGATCCAAAGCCCTATTCTGACCTCTGAGGGAATTGTACTACACATGTGCACCTACCTACATGCAGACAATACAGCCATACACATACAATTTTTTAAAAAAATAATAAATAAAATATTTTTTTTAATGTAGTTGGTTTCCACATCTCTTCAGTCATGGTTCCAATTTTTAACATGTAGCCATGAAAGAGAAACAATTTGGGGTTACATTTTTGGCAACTCTAGGTAGGCATTCCTGAAGGGATAGATTCACACTTAAGCAGGTGTTTTCTGGGATTAGAGAGAGATGTATCACTTGGTCAGAACACTTGCCCATGTAAGCATGAGGGCCTGAATTCAGATTCCCAGTAGCTATAAAAGCCAGATGTGGCTGCATGTGCTTAGATGGTGGAGATAGAAGACTGCTGGGGCTCACTGACCAGCCAGTCTGTCTAAACAAGGGCAAGCTCCGGTTTTAGTGAGATACCCTGTACCAAGGGAATTATGTCATGACTGGCAGAGCAGGTCACCTGACATCCTCCTCTGGTCTCTGTATGGGCAAACATCTAGGAACACATGCTCCCTTCCTCCATGTGCAAACACATGTATAAACCAATAAGAGAGAGAGAGAGAGAGAGAGAGAGAGAGAGAGAGAGAGTGTTCTCCATAAATCCCACCTGGTGAAATAAATATTTAAATCTATCTTTGGCTCTACCCATGTTGATGTCATGGACAAATACAGAAGAACATTCTGACCAACTTGATCAACCTTTTTATTCAGATCTTGGTTCTTTTCTCCTGTAGAGGTAGACATGCAAATCTGAAACTTTGGTATGTATCATCATATTATCATCTCTTCGTAAATCATTTTTTTTCACAAAATATTGCAATTGTATTACAGATACCTTGATAAATATAGATAAGCAAAAGAAATGGAAGCTACTGGTAGGGTCTCACTCCTAGAAATTATTACTATTAATATTCGGAGATTGTCTTTATATTCTAGCACTTTTGTCTTACACATTTTACAGTTGAGAAATGAGGTCATGCTACATGATGATTTTGCAGCCCACTTTTCTCATTTTAAATATGTTAAAGCCAAAAATATTCTCAAGTTAATAAATATTTTGACACCCAATTTGACATTGATGTATGCTGTTTCACTATAAGGATAGATCTCAGTGAATACGCTCGAGCATTTCTTTTCCATTCTTGTCCTATTGTGAGCAGCTTTGGGACATACCTTACTGTATATTTCACACTGATTTCTAGCTGTCTTCCACTTCTTAGGATAACCTACACAAGGAGAATTTCTAGGTCAAAGACTACCACTGTCTCTGGTTTTGACACACTTTGGGAAAGGATTCTTAGTACGAAAGGGTATTCTTGTTTATGCTTCAAGTGTGAACTCACAAGAACACTTATTTCCAATTGTTACCAGTTCTAATAAATATTGTTTTGTTAAGTTTATTTAAAGTTCCTGGGACTTGATAGCTTTCTGTATGTATTGGGTATAAGAAAACACACTGAGAAATGGCTAGGATTAAGTAATTCAAGGGAGGAAGGGAGGCAGAGGGGCTGACTCCATCATAAGGGCTCAGTAATGTGATCAGAATTGATTTAAGTGGGCCTGAGAAAATGGCTCAGTGGGTAAGAACACTTGCTTTATAAGCATGAGCACCAGAGTTTAAAATTCCAGCATCCACATAAAAAGCTGTGTTTGGCTTTGTATGCCTATAAACCCCAGCATTGGGGGCCCAAGATAGCAGATCTCTAAAACATTCTGGCTAGCCAGTCTAGCAGATATGTGAACTTCTGTTTATTGAGAAACCCTGCCTCAGGACAGTTAGGTGAAGAGTGGATAGAGGAGGATACCCAAAGTTCAGTTCTGGCCTCCATGTGCACATGCAAGGATATACGCACTAGTACATTCCAGCATATGAACAACACACACACACATACACACACACACACACACACACACACACACACGTAAGTACGCATACACACACATATACAGAGAGAGAGAGAGAACTGATGCAAATTCATGTTGCACAATCAAATCAGACATGGTCTGATTATCAATAGTCTTTACATTTGAACTGTAGGTATTTCATTATAAGGACCAGGTCACTTTTGTGCACCTGTGTCCACTGTCAAGTAGAAAGACATGCCTCAAAAACTCTTAGAGTCAATTTGAAATTATGCAAGAAAGTGGACTTTTGAAGTTCTAGGACCACAAAGATTGGGTAATTAAAAATGAAGATAACCATTTTAAAATACTTGAAAAGTGTAAAGAGGACAGTGATTTGATGAAGCTGTTTTCACTAAAGAGCATTTTGACATTGTGCTGTTGGTCTGTGAGGCAAATCACATTGTTTTTCTTGGACTAGGAGCAGTAGATCAAAACGGCAAACTGCACTGAGGATGTTTTCCAACCATTTTGTAACTAACTGAATTTGAGCTATTCCTCATACCTGCATTTGGGTCTATAAGGTATGATAATGAAATTCTGCAGTTTGTGAGGATGAGATGAGGGAATGTAGGTCAGTCACTTAGCACAGAGCCAGGCAATTGGTAACCATCCAGCATGTAGCTATTGTTATGTTTCCTTATGTTCTGGCCCTCTGCCCTCAGTTTACACAAAGGCTACCAGGGACCTCTGTAAGCTGCTGGCTGGGCTATAGAGGTCAAGAAACATTGTACCTACCATTCATCGCTGTCTACAATGCTCTCTTGAGCAGAGCATCATGGGAAAAGTTTGCTCCTTATTTTCTTAAATGTAATAATGTGGTTTGTTGTTGTTATTTTCTTCAGAATGACTTATTTTCCTCATGAGTCACAGAGTCTATTGTGTCTCCCTAGAAAGCTTAGGGGTGAATTTATGGCTTATCTCCATCTGATATGCAGGGTTTCACAGAATGCATCTCACATACCAGCCACCCTGCTGGCTTCATCCTATCTTTCTTATATTCATTCCTCACCTGCTCACATTTTCTCAGATTTAATTTTATCTTGTATATATTTTGTAAGCAACTTTAAATTGCTTTTAGATCAAGGCACAGCTGAACTAAAGAAATAAAAGACAAAACTGAACAGAAACACATACTCCTATATCTCTGTAATTTTTTTCCTAATCCCTTTTCCTTATGGCTGTCTCTATCTCCGTTTATCTATCTATCTATCTATCTATCTATCTATCTATCTATCTATCTATCTATCTATCCAGCCATACATCTACTTTACATGTAGATGCATGTGCAGATATTGTAGAAAAGTTGCACGTAATTTTCAGCTTTCCTATAGTATTGTCATAAAACATTTTCTTTTGCCATTAAAAAAAGAATCTTAAGTCAGAGACGTGGTGGCTCATGCTTGTAATCTCAGCACGGAGGAGTCTAAGGCCAGCCTGGACTACATAGTGAGTCTGAGCTATAGAGTGAGACCTTATCTGAAAAAACAAAATCTTCATAAACTGGCTTTTAATAGCTCCAAGTGTTCTGTCATATAGATTAACCATAACTACCTGTTCCTCTATCATTAAAACTTGTGTTTGGGGTTGTAGAGATGGCTTAGTTGGTTAAGTACTTGCTGTGCAAGTTATGAAGCCAGGAATTCTGATCCTTAGCACCCATGTAAAAACCAAGTATTGCATAGGGTGTTTGCAACACAAGGGCTGGGAGGTGGAGACGGGAATTCTTGGGGACTTTCTGGCCAGGAAACCTAGCTGAACTGGTAAGTTTCAAGTTCACTGAGAGACCATGTCTAGGGCAAGTGAGGAAGATATTTAGCCTAGACTCTGACCTCCACATATATTCACACACACACATGTGAACCCACATGCACATATGCCTCCACATACGAACAAGAACACAAACACAAACACACACATAAATTTTCCTTTTGTTGTATAAAATTCACTGTGCAACTTTTATTTAACACTTTATGTTTCTAACAAAATAGTTTCACAATGTTGATTGGCAATGATTATGTCCTGCTGAAAACAAAAACGAGGTACTTCATACTGTGCGTTTGTCCTAGCAGGCTCAGAAAAATATCATTCCCCGAACCAGTCATCTACAAGTCCAGAGAGCATAGAAAACATGGGGTGAAAGCATTTCCTTCCCATGACATGGAGAGCTTCAATGAGGCAAGTCAGTGAGGGACAGGTAAGGCTTAGCCATTAATCTTTAATGCATCTTGATGCTTCAGTCTAAAAGCCTCCAAGATACTTTCTAACATCTAATCTTCTACCTGGGGAAAGGGGGCAATCTTTGTTGGGTACATTGCCTCTGGGGACCTGGGGCTCACAAACACCATCAAACCTTTCTCCCAGACTGGATTCTACTTCATCTGTTTATCAGCAAGAAATACAAGAATCTGACATTCCCAAGTTATTTGGAGAATTTTGAGTTGGATGTTTCTTTAGTTCAGTTGGTAAAGCCTGAAGAACATTTTAAAATAGAAGATGCTGGAGCTTTTCACTTTTATCTTTTCTTTAAATTTTATTTTTATTTCTATTTTATTTTTCTATTTATTTTTATGTGTATGAGTGTATTGCCTGCATGCATGTAAGTACGCCCATGTGGTGCAATGCCCACGGAGGTCGGAAGAGGGTGTTGAATCCTGGAACTGGAGTTGCAGATGGTTTTTAGACACCATGTGGGTTCTGGAAGTGGAATCCAAGTCCTCTACAAGAGCAGCCAGTGATCTTAACTATGGAGCCATCTCTCCAGCCCCCTCACTTTAATTTTTAACAAGGATAAGAGCATGTTTCTCTTTACAGATTATTTGAAGATGTAGGTACGGCTAGCATCAAGATCTTTGCCTTGGTATCACAACCCACTGACAGAAAAACAACCTCCACTTGCACCTCCCAGTTAATTACTCTGTCATCCAGGAATTCATACCTGTGCCTCTAGCATTGTTCGCTTCTACAGACTGGGAAAGGCCACCTTGGAAGCTACTGTGTGACCAAGTTTGCTCCCTTCCCACTAAGTGAGCATTACCCCAGGAGACTCAAAGAAAACAATCCCTTCTATTTCAGAGACAAAGAGGAAAGGGCTGTGACCCAACACCATGTGGTACAGTGTATGAGGTCTTGTTCCTTAAAGGAAAACCTGTAAACCTGTATTCTTCCAATGATAAACTATCTTTATTATTTAAAAAAAAAAAACACAAACTTTAAATTGTGACAGTTCATTGTTTTTAATTTAACTTATTCTTTGAAAATTTCACACAGTGACATTTCATTTTATCTAACAAAACTCTTAAACTTACTCAGCAGTGTGGAGCTTTCAAAGCAGTTTTTACTCTTTGATCCCCTGAAGCCTCTGACAGTAGTTCACAGGGAAAACTACCTAAGCTTGGTACTCTATCCATTCTCCTTTGTTAACTGAGTTCCTACAATGAACTAGGTTTGAGGAATTAAAACAACAAAAGACAAGACTCCCCAGTTCCCCAGTTTACTTGGAAAGTTTACATGGGTAAGATTGGAGGTGAGCTTTTAAAGCCTAGGTCTCTTTATGAATAAAAAAATACTGAAGTATTTCTTTTCCAAATGGCCACAAAATATAACACTAAGCATTGAGTTCTAGCATTGGTATGAGCCTATTACAGAGACTGTGGGTTATGCATCTGACTTGCATCCTCCAGGAACAGCTCAGATCAAGCCACCTTGCATTTGACAAAGATTTCCTGAAGTTCTAGCTAAAGCTAGGCAGCTAGTGTGAAGGTGGTACTTGTTTAAAACACAGCAATGGTTAATGTCAAGGTCCAGTGTACCCTTAAAGAATAGTGCAATTAATTTCTGTTTGGCAAAGTGGTGTCTCAGAAAGAGGTGACCTTGGTAAACTTCATCCAAGCACAGTAACTGGACCAAGTCTTTCTCTATCAATGGTCACAGACCCAAGACATCAGCATTTTCTGTAGTCATGAGTATAGCTTGCAGCTACCCACTCACCATGCTGTTTTGGGGGATGAGATGGCAGGCAAACTGGAAAAGGTACTTTGATTTAGTGGCACTCGGCAGAGATTTAGGTTGAGACAGACCAGAGGCAATGCTGCCATTTATGGAGTATAGAATGTTAGGAATTATGCAGGGGAGGGCAGGGCTCTCAAGCAGAAGGCTTGAAGGTCATTCTGCATTGAAGGTCAGTCTACTGCTAGGCTCACGCTTATAATAAGCTTATCTCATGTTGCTGGTCAGAAAGCAGTTTGAGGGCTCCCATTGAATTTTCAGGCTTTCCAGCATAGCTACCTCTTGCAAAGATTCTTTTGTAGGGGAGAATTTGGTGATCACCCTTGGAGTATGTACCCTTACTGAGGATTCCAGTGTGAGTTCCACTTCTGCTAAGAGTGTGATCTGATTTATAATTGCCATCTTGCAAAAGAAGAAAGAGAAAAACACTCAGCTACATAATATATTTTACCAGTCTACTACTCATTCATGAGGTGAGCTCAAGAGACTAGGAGGTGGTAAATGAACCATAAAACTCTAATGGTTTTAGAGATCAACTTAACTTTTTCACATTTTTTTTTTCATTTCCCAGAGTTTGCCTCCTGTCTGACATTTACAATTTGTTTTATGTAGAGAATATCCCTCCCAGTGGTTGTCTGACCTTGGTTTCTCTATAGTGAGACTGACCCCCTGGGGTGTAACTCATCTTGAGTTTCCTTGGTACTTGACACTTTTGGCCCCTCTGGGTGCCCTTCACTCCTCTCCAAACTGCCTCAGGGCCTAGAACTTTACTCAGGGCTAGCTAGGCCCTCTCAGCACTTGCTAGATCTTACTGCATTATAAATTGTTCAGCGTTTCATAACCCTAGGCAATAGATTTTCTGATTTAATTTATAGCAACTGTGTGTCTAGAAGTTATCATTTTATAAGCAACAGGGTTTGGGTTCAGCTTGGCTTGTGGGTAGATTACAAAAAATAAATAGTTGAGCAAATTTTTAAAAAAAGGAATCTCCCTTTTCTCTTATTATCCTTCCCCTCTGCCATCCAGTGTGAGAAAAGCCATTGACTCCAAGTCAACAAAGAGCCATAAAACAGAAATAGTATCTCTCCATAGAATGAATATAGTATGGATTAGATATGCAGGCAAGGGCTATTTGAAAGAACACTAATCTACCACGAGAGTTTCCTCAAGACTTGAAACCTGCTGCAGTCATTAACCTGTGAGGCCCTCTTACATCTTCTTTGTAAATGGAGGGCATGGCATGAATATTCTATCATCCTAAGAGGATGTCACTTCACCAATAATTCAACATGGACAAACAGGGAGACCTTCAATTATGCATAATTTTGTTTTTAGTATATGGATAAACCTTGATATTTAGAAAAATAACAGAATTATGTACTCTCTGTATAGCCATTTAAAGTTAATTAGGCAGTGAATCCTAATTACCTATAATGGTTGAGCCTATAAAAATAAAATCAAACAGTTTCTGCACCTTGTCTTTCAATGTGCCATTAAGAGCATAAACAGAAAGTCAAAGAGTCATAGTCTTGGTCAACAACTGCTCACTCCAGGGTGTTTTAAGTTAGCATCATGTCTTCATGCCAGGTTGACACAGTTTCCAGGTCTAAAATAAGCCTTAGTATTTTCTCCTGAAATGAGGAGAGAAGCACACAGACCTTCTATTCAGGCTGATGTCTCAAAGTACCTAAGTATTCTGACACATAAGCAACAGAGATTCATCTCTGAGTTCTGGAGGCCTGAAGCCTCCAGATCAAGGCATGGGCAGATTTGGTGTCTAGTAAGATCCCACTTCCTGGTTCATAAATAGCACCTTCTTAGTGTGCCTTTAAGGGATAAGGTGACCATCTTTTATAAGGCATGATGTGTGCTTGAAAGTTCTGTTCCTTTGACATGATCACCTCCCCAAAAGCTCCACCTTCTGATTCCATCACATTGGTAACTAGCTTTCAGTACAGTTTGTAGGGGGGTGGTTTTGTGTTTGCATAAGATGTTGGTGAGGGATGATTGATCAGGTCTATAGATCCCTGCTCTTGTATAACATGGGACATATCAGTTCTGAGAACTTTACTTAGACAATTAAATGGGTGTGATTCTATTCAAACTCTTCCTCCTTGACTTTTCAAAAGAATTTTTTTGTTTTTGTGTTTTGTTTTTTTGGAGATGGGGTCTCTCTGTAGCCCAAACTGGCCTAGAACTCACTATGTAGAGTAGGCAGTCCTTGATCTCGCAGAGCTCCACCTGCCTCTGCCTCATTAGTGCTGAGTGCATACTATGCCCTACAGAACTTCTAAAGTCCTGTATGTACAATTTATCAGTTTGAAATCAGAGAATAGGGAAATCTAGGAGTAAGAATATCTACCTCAGACTAACATCTGTTTCATACTTTCTAGATCTCAACGTGGTATTTTCTCTCTTCCTTCTTCACTACTTAGAGCAAAAGAATTTTAGAGGCCACACATTTCTCCTTACTTGGTTCATTTTTAGAAGAAAACTGAGACTCAGAGAGGCCAGTTATTTTACCAAAATCATATATGAAGTAGCAGCAAACCTGAAATTGGAATCCAGGTTTCTGACTTTTAGCTTACTTGGAAATGTCTATGTTTGTTTTGATGAAATGGAAGTTCTTAGAATGCCAGGTGTGGAAGGGAAACAATCTCAAATTTCCTCAAATGGACCCTAAACCCTTTGGTGCAGGTAAACGTTGGAGTGAGCCTTAGTGATTTCCTTTTGCCACTATGCAGACATAGCTTTATTCTTTGTACCTGGAAACAAGGTGCGTAACTCATTCAAACTGTTTTGAGACTTTTCAGAAGAAAGAAAAGTTAATGGTAAAATTAAGAGACTGCATGACCATGGCTGTACTTCTTTTAGCTAGCAGCCCTAAGTAGCTGTTAGACACGGAAGCCTCCCCATGGGAAAAAGGCTCAAATGGAATGATAATGAAAGCAGATGCATCCTTGAGTCTCAGATTCCACTGACCTTTTTCCTTCAGGTACAATGCTGAGGTACTTCTAGAATCCCTACCTGTCAAGTCTGATACAGTGAAAACAATTGTGCAATCCACCCATTTGTCCTCATTGTGTTTTAAAGATTAAAAAACTGCATGCTGACAGATGTTGCAATGTTTTGATGAGGGAGGCAAGGAAGTTTTATGAAATGGAAACATCAGGCCATGGAAACTATTACTATGGCATCACTCATTACTTAACAAGTACTTGCCTAACATTCTAGTGTACACTACATATCATATTATTAAGTTTATAGGGCAGGATTTCTCACAGCTGATCTACAGTCACCTGTAGCTGGCCTTGCTTTTGGTCTTGACAAAATGCAGATGCACAGGCCCACCCAGACCTCTTGAGGCTGAAATTCTGGCAATATACTTGAACATTTGCTTTGCTAATCTTCTTCCTGGGGCTTCTGTAACAAGAAACCACTGCCAAGGATGGGGATTCTTTCCTTTGCTTCTTTATTCAAAACTACTTACTGCATTTGAGACATAGAGTTCAAGAGGAATTTAATGTTAGCAGAGAAGATGTTTATGGGAAAGTTTGTGACTGGCCTTGTTTTTAACGCCAGATAGTTCAGACTTTATCCCATAGGGTAGCTAACCACAACCTTTGAGTCAGCAAAACATTTACCTGAGTTTTACTAGTAATGGCCCTGGCAGCAGGGGGGAAATAGACTCCAGTAAGGAGACTGATTCAACAACTCTGAATGGCTTCAACTCATCTTCTTTATACTCTGCCAAAAAGAAAAAAATCATATGAAGGAAAATACATGTTGTCTATGATATATGATACAGAACATTATAAAAGGGAGCTGTTCTTTCTCTCTCCATGAAGGAAAAGTGATGGAATGATTTTATATTTTCCTCGGCTTCCTTGTTCCCTGCGACTGGTACAGGAAAAGCTCATTAGTGTAATGATGACCTTGAACCTAGTGGTTCTTTCATTTTAAAATGTTTATATTTGAGAATTTCATACATGAGTACTGTATCTCCCTCCTCCAATTCTTCTCATGTTCTTCCCTACAATCCCTCTTAATTTAGTGAGGTTTTCTTTTTGATTATTATGGCTTTATAATTATATGTATGTGCACATATATATGTATATATAATTTCTTTTCCTGGAAAAAGCTGATTCTTCCTCTTTCAGTAGCCACTGATTGTCTGTAGCTCATTATCTATGGTAGGACTTTTGAAATTTCTCCCGTCCATGTTGGCATGTTAATTGATGTTACCATTATGCAGGTCTGTTTAGGAAAAAATATTGTTGCAACTTCATGGGTCCAGCTTCCCTGTCTTGTCTAGCAGCAGGTGTTCTGGTCTTCTGACTCTTACAATCTGTCCACTCTCCTTTTACACAGTGTTCCCTGAGCCAAGGTGTAAGGGTTGCATTGCAGACACATCATTGAGGGCTGTGCATTTTGATAAGTTGTGGATTTCTATAATATTATTCATCTACTGCAAAAAGGAATTTCTTTGGTGAGTGGTGAGAGCTACACTTACTTGTGGATATGAGATAAGTACTTATAATACAGCTAAAATTTATATTGGTTTAAGAAAATGGCAGTAGTAGTAGGCCCTCCTCTAGGGTTTATGATGTCTCCAGCCACTGGCAGTTGGCTATGTTTATAGGACCAGGCATGAATTCTCTCCTAGTGAGTAGACAGTAAGTCTAATCAGACAGCTGTTGGTTACCCAAAAGATAAAAGTGGTCCTTCTATTTTGACAATGAGAATTACCTGGAGGGCTGGTTAAAAAATGATATCCGGGCATCTGCTCCTGGTAGTTTTGATGTAGTAGATCTGGTTTAGACCCAATAGACATGTATTTCTAACAAGTAGTCAGATGACACTACTTAGTCAGAGATCACAACCTGGACAATATTTCTTTAAGTCAAATTCTCTTTCCTTTGTGGCCTCTTCAAACAGGATGAAGGCAACAGGCTTTCTGTTTACTTTCTATTCCAAGGAGTCAAGATTATCTTAACTGGCTCTGTTCACCCTGTGGGGAAGAATCTATTCTTGCTTTAGGGTCTGAAAATGAATGTATAAGTCAAGGATGGCCTACCTGAGGCCCCAGATGCTTGATTTGGGTAGAGTTCAAAGAAGTCTATTGAACTTCAGCCTCAAGGATCAATCTTTGACACATATCCGGGCCAGCATTTTAGACAGGAAAACAGAGAAATTGCTAGTTTAGGACCTCAAACATCCTCATGTTTATGTTCATTAAAAATAAAGTTAGACCATGGAAATCATGAATATTTGACCTTAGAAGCTCATATGCCAAACATGGGCACTGCTTTGACGTTGAGGTTGACATCATATTATTTGTGGACCCAAAGGCATTGTAGTGACAGACTGATAACTATATTACTGAGATGTTAAGTTACAAATGAAGCAACTACATATCATAGAGAACATTTGTGTGTTATATATTTTCCCTGAGGCTTTAGTACTAGGGTGCTGACAAAGTACTAGGTCAACGTTCCTTAATTCTGCCTGTGTTTTGCTTTGAATTTTGTCCAAAGAAATGTTGGAATCCAAGAGATTTGGATTTCCTCTGGAGTATTGTAACTACTTCTAGCCTTGGTCTCAAGCTGGTTCTAGGTTTTTCCCTTCATATGGGAACATGACTGTAGGTTTCAGAGACATAGATCAACGTCAGCAACAGGGAAATGCTGCATTATTAATCAATTAATACCTAAAATGGCTGTCATATTGTCCTCTTGGTAACGTGCCACCTTAGCAGACTGAGAAGAAAGCTCATAAAATGGAAAAAGAGCATTAAAACATCTACGTCTGGAAGACATTACTTCCAGGATTTGGCTACGTCAGCTGTGTTGGAGCAGAATTAGTGTCCTTTTTTCCCCAAGTCTTTATTGTCAAGTCAGAGAAGAGCAGTAGAAAAGTAAAAGAAAGAAATGAAATGGCAACAAAACAAGAGAGGAATTCTCTTAACCAGAACCCTGAGAAGCAGAATACAGACAGGATAGGAGAGGAATGTGCGCTCATGTTCAGTGATTAGAGAAGAGGAAACGGGAAGCCGAGAAACGGACTGAATTTCTCCCCTACATTTTAGCCAGGTTATGCAGTATATGTTCAAAGAGTGATTGCAAAGATTTTCCCAGAAGATGGATGCTTTGGGCAGCATTACCATTCGTAGACTCTCTATTAGCAGCTTGGAGGGAGCCAATTGTAAGAGCAAGTAGTGTGCCACTCTAAAGCCTGGGACAGGTGCCAAGGCATTCCCTGAGGTTTGGTTCCCATAGCATAGTATGTTGACTTTTCAAGAGAGTGCAACTATTTTTGGGAAGACAGACACAGAATGTGTTAGGAAAGCGTCATGGATAGGAAATTTATAAAGGAGTTCAGGGAACATAGATGACATTTAGGAATGTCATACAGAAAAGTCAATGATGGTGAAAACATGCTTAGGTTTGCCTTAAACTGCTGGGAAAAGGTAACCGAGGTGGTGGATTGCATGTCCTGTTAAGGATGGAACCCATCTCTCTCCTACTGGAAACCATGAAATAGAGGCCTGTGTGCTTGGCTCAAGAGCAAAGAGAAAGGAAGCAAAGTCTAATGATGCAGCTGACAGGATTGGCTCCACATGAGTTTAGAAGAGACAGAAGTAACTTAAAAGTACGTTGAAGGTTCTTCAACTTCACTGTCTACTCAGAAAGAAGACAAAAACAGAGGAAACAGAGCACTCGGAGAGTGATCCTTCTGTTAGAGAAAAAGGATAAGAGATATACATTTTGCTGTTACAAGAAGCCTTATTTTAAAACCTGGAAAAGTAAATCACTGAGATGTGAGGATATGGAAGGGGCACGTGGTCCAGGAGGTATTGATTTCTGTTTGCCTCTGGAGCTACAGGAGCTTTTGGAAGTTCAGGAATTTTGCTGAAGGTGGTTTTTAAATGGAGACAAATGGAGCCTGGAGAGACTACCCTTCAGACAGGAGTTTGCAGAACTCAAGTGTAAGATGAAGGGCCAGTAGCAACTAATGTACAGAACTAAAATGTTCCCTGGAATCTTTCTGTGGGTGGAGAATAAACAGCCTAGGGAAAGTAAGCAATAGAGGTAGTCTGTAGAGCTGCTTTGAGATGTGTGAATGTGGGTAAATCTCACAAGAAACTGTGGCTCTGGACAAAGTCCACACAGGCCTATTTTGAGTTGTAGAACACACAGTTCAAAATGAAGAGGGCCTTCAGAAGGATAAATGCTAAGAGGGAGTCTGTAATTGCAATCTTCTTGAAAGAAGGCAGGATGTCCTACATGTCATTCCTAGGGAGACTGTTTGATAACTTTCTTTTTCTTCCAAGAAATCAGAAGGTCACAATTCAGCTCTCAGTGGGAGTTCTCTCTTTACTGGTTTTAGATGTTGACCCTTGTATTAAAGGCATGAATCTGAATTCAGAGGGCTCAGGCTGAGATGTTCAGATTCTTCTCTCTCAGAACAAAGAAGTGATCCAGGGATATATGGCCAGTGAAAAAAACAGAGGTATTTTATTAAGGAAGAGAAAGGAACTCCCAAGAATGGAAGTGGGCCAAAGGGCTGGCAAAGGTTAAGAACTCTGATGACCCCAAGCCACAAGCATGGGAAGGAATTGGTGCTGTGATTTAAGTCTTTTCCGACTCTACAGGAAACTGGGAATAAGAAAGTTGGAGTTGAACTACTTGCATTTTGGAGGTGCTAAAAGCTATAACCATTTTGTAGAAGCTGGTCTGAGATGTTCTGGCTGAAGAGCAGGTTCCCTCCCAGTGAGTTGCATCTGGCTAAGGGAAAACAGCTGCAACTGTAGGAAGTTTCCTCATTTCAGGGCAGATGTAAAACATTACCATGTACTCCATGGTTTAAAGCAACTACATTTTATCTTGTGGTTCTGACAGTCTGACATGCATCTCACTGGAATAGAATTCGGTTTTTAACGGGTTTACCATGGTCTACTGTTGGAAGAGTTCATCATCTTCTGTAGCTTCAAGAGGCTACCTATACCCTGTGACTCCTGCTTCTTCCATCTTCCAAGCCAGCAGCATCAGGTCGGTCTTTCCCACACTGCTGTTCCTCTGCTTCTGAGCTCCCCTTTTGTTTTCAGAGACTCTAATTATGACATTGGACCCTCCTGGGTACTTTAGGATAGCCTCCCTGTTATAATGCCAGTCAATTAGACATCTTGAATCTACCTGCAACCTTAATTCCCCTTTTCCATATCAGGAAACATAGTCATGGGTTCCAGAGTCTTTGGAAAATCATTATTCTTCTGTATCAAAAGGAACAAAGAACTTTGACTTGAATTCTCTAACCTTTGTTATAAGCCATAGGAGACTCTGTATTTTACTTCTTTTAGAATGTAAGACTGAGGAAACTCACATTAAAACTGGCATTTTTGTGTTAGTGTTACTGTACATCTTGTTGTACAATATTCAGATGATGTGGCTGTAATGAGAAACAGAATCTACACGTGGTAGTGGAGTCTTGGTCTACAACGCAGCATGTCTGTGAGGCTAGTTTAGCTTATGTTATGTTCTGACTTGTTGCAAGGACTTCTGAGACAACAGCTTAACTACATGTCATAAGGAAGGGTAGAAGTGGGAAACTTCCTGCATCAATGGTCTTCTCTAGGCACACCATCTAAACAAAGTCCTGGTCTTTGATGTAACAGGTTAATAAAGAACAAAAGTGGAAAAAGGAGTCTTTTCTTTTTATGGCAGGAAAGACACTCTTCCCAGTAAATGGAGAGTGTTACAATGAGAAATGTAAGACTTTTTCTAATACTTTTCTTGGGTCCCTACTTTTATGGCTGCTGAGAGTCTCTCTGTGTCTCTGTCTCTCTCTGTGTCTCTGTCTCTGTCTCTGTCTCTCTCCTAATCAGTAAAAGGGAGGTGAATGGGATAAGTCTACACTTACCCACACCCCCACATGTAGCATGTAGCTTGGGACTGGGTGGGAAAACCTGGTATGGTTTGTCTGTATAACTGTTATAACAAGGAATGTAGGAAGTTTGTCCATTGCTTCTCAGGTTCACAGGATATTCTCCAAATGAGTTTTAACAAGAAACATCAGGTGAGTGATTCTTGGGCAATGTCTAAGATTAGGAAAGCTGTTACATTGGTCCTGGGACCATTGGTTCTTTGAAATTCCTTTCAAGGGTTAAACTTAGTGAGTAGAGAAGTGAGTTCTTAGCATCTCCAAACTGACATGACATCTAGGAGAGAGCTACAATCTGTTTAAGGAGAAGCACATAGATGATGTTAAAGCATTTTCCTCATTTTACCAAACTGGTGACCTACATTACTGTCCCCACCTTTCACACATTCATGTTTATGGAGTAAATGTTGCGTCTTCTCAAAAGGTCTTTTAAAGTTACTTTCTTTTGTGGGGGGCACATTTGCCATGGCACATGTATGGTAGTCAGAATATGACTCTAAGGAGTCTGTTCTCTCCTCTCACCTTTATGTGGGTTCTGGGGATCCAGCTCAGGCTACCAGGATTGTGAAGCAGGCACTTTATCTGTTGAGCCATCTCACAGCCCCCCTGAAGATTGTGATCTTTATCATTATCAACCTCATTAGAAGCAGACAGCAGCACAGAAAAGTGTTCACTCCACATTTAGAATGTGTTTTAAATAATTCTTTGCGGGGAAAACCAAAGTCAGTCTACTCATCTTGAGAAGTCATAGCAGGAGCAAGGGAGTTTAAACAGTAGAGCCAAGAGATTAATATTCGGGCTAAGCAGGTGAAGATTCCTTAGGTTGAAAAGTAAAGCAGGGTATACTAAACTTCCATCAATATTATTGAAATCAATTTTTAAAATACGTCATTGCTTCTTACCTTTTTCTTATAATAGTTTGTCATAGTAGATGCTACCAAAGAGTGGAGGTGCTCCTGAGAATTATGTCTTTGTGCTTGATTGCGTGGACAGCAACCCTCTCTTTCCTATTCAATTGACCATGACTGGCCCCTTCAGTGCAGACATTCAGAGTCTGTTTTTTTTTCAAATCATTGGCCTTTTCTATTCTTTAGGTATTATTCTTCAATATGGGCTTCCCGTGCCAGCTGTCAAGCTTTACTTTCTGCTTTTATTCTTTTGAAAAAGAAAATGCCAGTAGTTAGGGACATTTGCTACACTTTGCTGCATCCCTTGGGCCAGGTGACCTTGAGACAAGGGTCACTCTACACTAAAGGGAGATATTAGGAGGCGGGCACAACCTGTTAATCTACTGAGAGTTCGTGGTGTTGTCTGAATTCAGTGTATTTTTTCAGCCAGATGTTTTGAACTCTGAAGCATTCATTTTTGTTTGTGGAGAACAAATGATTAGCAGGAGCCAACTTATGTTTATAATCCTTTCTCTCACAAAACAATAAAAGTAAAATGGACCTTTTGCAACCCTCCCCATCACCGCTTCACTTTCTCCTTCACCAGCTAAAAAGTGAGAAGGACTTTTTGTGTGTAATAATTTTAGACTCAAATTCAAAAAAGTAGCTTCTGTATCCACTCAATTTTAAAATGATATTCCTAAGATATATTCTGAACCAGAACACATTTAAAAATCTTTTGCCATTTCAAACTGATATTTTTTTTACAGTTGCCTCTTTATCAGTATTTATCATCTCCTCTACTCCCCTTCAATGATTTTAAAAATTCTTTACCATAAGCTGTAGCTATTATTGAAATACAGTGGCTTTATTCTGGTGGATAAAATAGCGTGTGTTATTTTTGCATAGTGGTTATTTTAGAATGTTTTGATTTGCTGTTTTAAAACAGCTTATAGTGTGGACAAATTAAAGGCTAGTTCTCTTTACTGTGGAGAAAATATCCTTCATATACCATTTCATAACTCTATTTCCCTTTCCATTTGAATATATATCTTGTTTCCCATAACCCTAGAAGCCCTTGAGATACATTAGTTGTTGGTTATTACCGTGACCTCATGGTCATGTAGCTGATAAAAGCAGGCAGGACACGAGCCAAATATTTAGTTTATGAATTCTTTGCTCTAGGTGCTGAATTTATTTCCCATATCAAAAGACTAAAATAGTTTCCATTCAGGTGACTAAAGTAGCAGAAAAGATCCTTGACTGGAGAGCTTTCCCCAGAAAAGAAAGTCCTACAGGACTTTCTTTCCCATGTTTGAAAAGGCTTAAGCTGCAGATGTGGATCTTAGGATGGGGTAGAAAAAGAGACGTGATAGTATTTCTGCGGGGGCCCTAACAGAAGGCAATTTCCTAGAGCTTTTTATTAGTCAATTCAATATTTATTAAGCAATTTTTCTGGGTTAGGGATGTTCTAGTTCTGGAGATACAGGATGAAACAAAACAGACCAACAGCTCTTCATCCTGCAGCTCACATGTAGCCTTTGTTTTCTTTTGTTTTTAATTTGTTTGCTCTTGCTGCTATTATTTTTGTTTGAGGCACTACAGTGGATAACTTTGTTGGTGGAATGTTAGAGTCCACCAGGCGCCATGCACAGCATGTGCATATGGTATTTCATCTGAACTATTCACCTGTCAGGTTAAACTCATAATTTTTGCCCTGTGTGGTTAGCAAACATAGACCTAGAATTTTCACTTAGGTCTGTTTGCTCCTCAATACTATCTATACTAGCTTACCTTAGGGATAGGTGTCTTAGATTGGAGGTTTGAGAAGTTAGTTTGAAGGGAAAATTGAAATAGCATTTTCTATCAGATAAACTCAATATAAATTAGCTTTCAAATGAAAGGAATGATTTATCTGTGTTTCAACTACCTTGGGGAGGTGGTAACCTACAAAGTTCAGGGTAAACAGTGATAGATACGTCATCTTTTCTAGAGCATATCATCTATTTGCTACCATTGACATGTACACAGACAAATGTTATCAGAAACTGTCTCCAGTTCATTATACTTGCCCAAACATACCCAGCAGACCATTTTACATTGCCTAAAATTCTTGTCAATAGATTGTCGTTATTACTGTAGCTATTTTCCAAGGAAAGTACAGGTTTTAGCCTGATGAAGCATATTCATAACATTTACTACTAATTGACAAATATTGTGGAGAATAAGTTGCTAGTGGCTATAGGTATAAACATGAACTTTTGAAACTGCTCCCCAACCCAAGCTGAGAATCCAAAAGGCCTTTGCCACACATCTTCTTGTAACTTTAAAATGTTTATCTGCTTTAATATATGCTAAACATGCTTTATTCAAAATGTTCTAATCATCGGTGTTTCAGGTTTTATTTTTATTTTGGAATTCTTTCATATATATGATACAGTATTGTGGGTGTGGAACATCAGGAGAAACATTAAATTCCTTCAGGTTTCATATAAACCAGTATAGATAATCTGAGAGCCAGCTGGTGCAATGTTTTTACTGAGTGCATTTTAATTCCATCCGACTCCATAAAAGAAGGTGTAGCACTTTATACTGTGGTGTCTCATTTTATTTACTTCTTATTTGTGCACATATGCACATGTGCACTCAGAGGTGCATAAATGTATGTGTGTGCATGCGTGTGGAGCTCAGAGATTGATATTAGGTGTCTTCTTCAATCACTCTCCACCTATTTTTAAAATTTTTTTAAATGAATTTGTTCTTTGACAATTTCATACATGTATACAGTGCATTCTGATCTTGGCAATCCTCCATCCTCTCTAGTTTCTCTCTCACTCCTATTATAACCTCTTCTCACTATAATTCCCTTTCAAATATTCTTTAAAAAAAAAAAAACTGTGTGGTGATCCACTGCATTTAACCAGGAACACCTATATGAGCATATGACCATGGATTGGAAGAGCCCACTGTGCTCCAATGGATAGGTCCATACCCATCTAATTTATTTTATTTTTCTCTACATTTTTATTGAATTTTTGTGTGACTCATATAGAACATCCCAATCAATCTTAATCATCTCCATATCCCCTTCCCCCCTGGCACCCTCCCACAGGCCCTCCCCCAGAATTCATGCATTCCATTATTTGTCTTAAGGCCCGTTGTATCAAATCAGTGTCCCCAGACATCCCTCAGCGCAAGTTCATCTACTGAGGTCTAGCCAGCCTATCCAGAGTTCCTCACTTTAGAAAGATCAGCTCTTCCTCACCCGGCAGCAATCATCTTCCAACATTTCCTCAGCTAAGATTTGGAGTCAGCTGTCCATCTCCTCAGTTCCATGCTGTGTCCCTGTTTGCTTGAGTTTGCATGGGTCCTGTGCATGCTGACACCATTATTGTACGTTCATATGAGCAGGGTCCCACAGGTTTGCAGGACTCTATTTACGTATGGCTATGCACCTCCTCCCTGGCTCTTACAATATTCCTGCCCCCTCTTCTTTAATGATCACTATGCCCTGGGTGACTGTAGTTTAATATAGGAGTCCTGTCCAAGGACCAGCATTCTGCTGATTCTTAGTCTCTACACTTTGGCCATTTGTGACTTTTTGTGTTCCTGGCCCTCTGTTGCATGAGGGATCTTCATCAATGAGAATCGAAATATTAATTATTGTCTTCTTGATCCCTTGTTCTATGTTCCATGAGCCTTAGGTACAGATGTTGCATTGTATATATGCCACTTAGACTTGGACAGTTCACAGACTTGGGCAATATCCGTGTGTGACCAGTTGTGGTACTTTGTAATAGTCTCAGTCTGGTGCAAAAGAAGCTTCTTTGAAAAGTGGTGGCTGGGATATTTGTCTGTAAATATAAGGATACATGTTTTGCACATAATAAGAAATCCCATTAGTCTAGGTATGTGAGAGTTTGGGGGTTTTCTCTAGGATCTATGACTTCTCCAGCCATGTGTATTTGGTCATGTTTACAGTATCACACATGAGTTTCCTCCCATTGAGAGGGCTTTAAGTCCGATTAGGTAGCTGTTGATTGCCTGCAAGCTAAAAGTGCCACAACTGTACCAGTGCCGTACGCTGTGCAGGTCATTGATGTAATTATTTGGTCTTGAAGCTGGTGCTGGTCCATTGATTGATGTTCTCCCTTAACACCTTGATAGTGCTCAGAGGAAGTGGTTTCCAAAACAGTTCCAGCTCCATTGTTCCAAATCCTGTGTCTGAAGTATGGTCTGTCTTCAGCAGTAGGGTCTTACTCTGATGTCCTGGGAGGCTATCAAGGGCTGTGGAAATAACCTGTATAATTTTGGGAGTCTCTTGAACCACCCTGGCCAACATCTCAAAGGAAGGTTTCTCCTGTCTGACACTGTTTCTTGTTATGTAGCCTTTAGCTATACACATGGACTCATGTAGAGATATTGTATGTGTAATTTGTCATTAGGTTCTTGGCATAATATGATTTCCTCTGGTTGTTTACACTAGCTAAGCATTATTCATATCTCTCCTCTCTCTCCCTGTCTAGCTTTTCCACCATGACGTTACCCTTTTCCCTATTTCTCCCTTGATAATACCAGTTTGTCAATTCAGCTACTTTGGCTGTTCAGAAGCTCCCATAGATCCTCTTGTTTCCACATCCTCAGACCCAAGTTGTTTACATGTCACTTCACTCACATCCTCACACTTGTGGAGCAGCAAGCACTTTACTGACTGAGCCATCTCACCAGATTTTTCTACTTGATTTTTGCTGGTGCTAAATAAGCTTTGAGGTTTGATTAAGTGTGTTCAAAGTGTGTCTATTTCGTTCCCCTTCCCTCTCTTTGACCTCTTAGCTGTTGTGTCTTTCTTTTGCAGGTTTTCATTATGACTATTCCATGCAACATTGATCCATTAGTAATTCACAACTCAGCCTTTCCTCATAATTGGGACCACACATGAACTGAGGTTTCAGTGTTGTCAGAGAAGGTAGAGACCTACTCAAATGTGCAAACAGATTTGGAAATTGATAAAGGTGCTAGGTGACACCAACAGCTTCTAATCACAGGGACAGTATCTTTTAAGAGGCAATCCTGCTGCAATTTTGTCCTCACAGTAGCCTATATAGAGGCAATTCATGCTGAGGGAGGTTCAGTACTTGTATGTGCTTTCAATTGTTTGTAGATAGCCAGTCAGAATTAGAGTACAAATAATTTCAACTACAGAAAAAGAGTTCTCCACCAGGTGACAGGTGGAGACATTCAGTTTGGGGAAGTAAACTGGGGAGACATTGAGGAAGAATTCATAGAGACAGCGCCTCTGTACCCAAGTGAAATTTCTTACTGACAGTCTAATCCCATGCCATTATTCTACTATTTCAGGTATAATTTGATAGCTTCACACATCTTTCTTAGATTAGCTAAGGCATAGAACATTACTAGTTATAATTAGTTGTCTAATCAAATAGTTGTAATGACCCCACTTCTCTACATATTGTTATGTTTTAGTACCATTCAAAAGTATTCACACTTCATTGTGGACTTCTTTTGCATTTTTTAAAAAATTTTATTTATTTATTATTTATATTTTGCATATGAGTGTTATGCCTGCATGTATGTAAGTGCACCCATGTCATGCAGTGCCTGTGGAGGACAGAAGAGTGCATTGGATCCCCTGGAACTGGAGTTACAGACAGTTGTTAGTTGTCAGGTGAGTGCTGGAATTTGAACCCAGATCTTCTGTAAGAATGACTAGTGCTCTTAAACGATGAGCCATCTCTCCAGTCTCATTCTTTTGCATTTTTTTTTTCCAGTCAACTTTAAAGTTGTCTCTTGCTTCCTGTGTTTTGCCTCAGATGTGGAAACAGCTCAGGTAATTCTCTTATTCCATATGATACCCATCTTCCTCCTTATATCTCTAACAGTCTTTGGGAAGTTTAGGAGTTTCCTGGTTTCTGATTGCTGCAGTTCTATGGGTGGCAATTAGCCAGCCTTTTTTTTTTTTTTTTTTTTTTGCTTCCCATTCTCACATATAGTTCTCAAGAAAAGCTGTAGAATGTGTAGAAATGCATATCCCAAGAGGAGGAGGAGTAATTGGCTGGAAGATGGCAGAAATCCCTTCTGGAGACAGGATGCTTTTCAGTGCTTTGGCTCAGTGTGTCCTGATCCTTTGGAATGTGAAACCCCAGATGAACTCCTTTTTAATTGGAACTCCTCAGTTGTGGTTGCAATCATGGCATTTACAGAAGAGGGTGCATCTTTCCTGGGATGCTACTTATGAATTTTGAGGGACAATCTTGTCCTAAATCCTAGATTAATATGTAATGGGTTGATTTGATGTTTAATCTTAATTGTTACTTGGTGAAAGTTAGACTCACTATGGCAACAAACCTGGGAGCCTATGTATGTTTAGGGGTGTGGTGGTTTGAGTGACATTGTCTCTCACAGGCTCCAAAACATTTTGTTCCCGGTTGGTGATGCTGTTTTGGGAGGCCTTAGAAGATGTGACCTTGTTGGAGGGAACACATCACTGGGGGTGGACTTAGAGAGTTCTAAGCCTTACTGGATTTTCAGTCCTCCTCTACTTCCTGTGCCTGCTTGAGGATTTAAGTGTTTAGTTTTCTACTCCTGCTCTGGCCATCACCTGCCACCATGTTTCCCTGCCATGATGGATAATAATCCCTCTGGAATCATAACTCAAACTCTTCTTCCTATAAGTTCATTTGATCATGGTGTTTTATCACAGCAACAGAAAAGTAACTATTACATGATTTTTTTCCCCAGAAGGGTTTAACTGAGAAGGGAAGATTGGATCTGTGACACTATCCAATAGGTAGGGTCAGGGACCGACCGAATGAAGAGGAGAAAAAGAACTGAGCTCCAGCATTTATGTCTTTATGCTTTATGACTGTGGTACAGTGTGACCAGCTGCCTGAAATTGTCTGTCCTACTTTCCCCCTCGTGGTGGGCTGTATCCCTTCTTAAACTATAAGCCACAATAAATCCTTCTTGCCTCAAATTGCTTCTTGTCATGTATTTAGTCACAGCAATAAGAAAAGTTCCTAATCAGATTGAAGTGGGAACCTGTGCACAGTGAACCTGCTTCGTGTACCTCTTTCCATAGAATTCCTTGTTTTCCTGAGTTATGCCACATCATTGCCATGTCCTTCCTACACTGGGCTTTAGCCTGGAGGGCCTGCTTCTAGTTTTGTAATCCTTTAAAGCAACTTCAGTAGAAGGCTGTGACTGATGTTACTGAAAGTGGGTGAGTGACCACAGAGATTGTCATACTGTGTTCAGAGTAAATAGAACCTAAGGCTTAGTTATAAGTTTTTTTCCTTTTTTTAACTTTTACAAAAACTTTATTGAGAATTTCATACATGCATATAAGGTGTTTTGATCAAATCCATGCCCACTCCCTCCCCTCCAACATTCCCCCCTCTGAAGAGGTAACCCTAAAATCTTTAAAGGGTTAGACACAAGCTCCCAAATACATTTGACATTTTTGGCCTTTGGAACAGGGTATGTTGTTAACAGGCCCAAAGACATTTTGGCTTTTAACCAAGAAACTGGCTACATTTCTTTGGGGTCTTTTTACCCTAAATGCCTAGCCAATTCCTACCTCCTATTCTTATCACGCCATCCTCTGAAGAGGTTACCCAAATTGTCAATAGGGAATCGGAACACAGACCGTTCTCGCTTCTTTCATGCTGAATAGGGATGCAGGGTGAGGCAATTGGAGTACTCCTTCAGTGGGTCTATCTAAAAGACTCCCAAATTGTAAAACTCTTGTCTCTAAGGGTAAAGAAAGTCCTTGAATCATGAATAGGAGATGTGAAGGAGAAGTAAAGGCAAGAGTAATTAGCGTCACAAGTTCTAGACAGGGAATTAGAAAAAAGTCAGAACAGGGCAATTTTCAAATTTTAATGACATAAAAATTCTTCGTCCTCCCTCCTTTCTCTTTATTGCTATATTTTTTTTCTTTTATTATATGTTTTAATATATTATTGCATTCCTCACCATGTCATCTGGGCCTTGTCTAAACACTAGTTCCATTTACTAAAACAATTTGAGTCTTTGAAAGTCTTGCCCTCACACTTCATGCTATAACCACTGTTCCTCCCCTTTCCCAATCAATGGATTGATTTGTCACTGTGCTTTCCCAAACAAACATTTGCTCCAGTGTGTTATTTGTCTATAGTAAAGGAAAGTAAACCTTAGCAAAACCTTGTTTGCTAAACAGCAGATTGTGGTTTGTGCTACAGGGGGCCTGTGCAGCTTTATGACACCTGGGCCACACTTTCTTCCCATTCTCTGTTTTGAGCATCCTGAATGATATTTAGCATTTTCCTGGCCAAGGTCTACTCTGGGCCTTTGTATACTTTCTTTGCTTCTTGGGCCCTTATAGAGGATCCTAGGCAGGGAGAAAGGGAATAAAAGGGCTGTTTGCAATCAGCTGCTTCCCAAATGCCATTTGGGAAATAATGCATATCTCTGTCAGTTTCCTCTGATGAAAATGGCATGATCCATGCCTGTTAAGATCTTTTCTGATGCAAAGAGTGAATCTCTCCCATGTATGGAGACCTCTGTGAGACACCTGAATATTAACTTTATGACATGCTCTGACATAAATAATATGGCTAATTGTCACTAATCCCCTTTTACAAATGGCCTGTTCAGTGGTTGGTAATATCATTTGGTATAGCCAGCAAGAGTTTCACTTGTCCAGAAAAGCCTGAAAATCCCTTGTGATAAGTTGAAAAATCTTATTTTGCAAATCATGAGGACAGCCTGAAGCCAGAAGTTAAAAAGAAGCATGATGTATCTGTAACCATGGAAAGAAGATGGGTGAAACAATCACCCCTTCAATGAGCTATTTACTTATAGACCTCAGAAGTCCCTCCTTTGAGGCATGGTTTATGGACCTTCACTGCTAAGCCTGCATGCTTTCTGAATTCTAACTCAGAGAACGTAGCTTCTCTTTCCATCTCCCTTTTGCACACACAGAACAAAATCCTAAGCCCTCTTTCCCTGGCACTCTGGGCATGTGTACACTCTCATTAAGCCCCATCCCACATCCAGACTTCTAATGTTGAGCCTGTCTGCTTCCTTGTCCTCTAAATTAGACTCTCTCTATATATGAGAATGCATTAAATTGGGTGGGGGGATTGAGGGGAGGGGTGTGGTTGGGGAGGGGATCGAAATGCCATCAAACTATATTGTATGAAAAGTCAATTAAAGTAAAACTCAAAAAGTCTGACTTTCTCTCTTCCTCTTATCCAGCCCACTCCATCTGGTAGCTCCTGAAATGTCCAGTTTGTCTCCCTTTCTTGATATTTATTTTATCTCTAGCTCCAGTAACAATGTCCTTGGATTTCTTTCTGGGCTTGTTATAAATTATTTTATCTACAAAACTGCAAGAAGGGCCCTGTGCTCCTTGGTGAAATAACTACTAATCTCTTCCAGAGTTAACCCCTCCTGAAAGCCAGGTTTTAGAAGGACTCCTCCACATAGGGACTTCTGATGCTTTGGCTTATGCTAGAAGCTTCTGGAATGTTCCTGCAAAGGCTACTGTATTTCCCTTCACATAAGAAAGGTCTCCTTGAAGAACAACAAGCTGCTTGTTCCCTGAGGGAACAGGAGCTGTGTCTTGTTCCTATAGACTTTGCCAAGTATAGTACTGGTGCACCATGAAAATCAAAGACATTTGCCCTAACAATGAAAGCAAGCACAGATCTCCTTCTGATAAGCCCATCAGTGATGAATTGGGGGTCTTCAATCATTGGAGGACAGTTTTTCCCTCACTTTGGATAATTTCTGAGTTTTTACCCACATCTACTACCCTAATATTCTGTGATTACACATCATATTTTTTCAGAACTCTGGAACCCTCCCCACAAAGCAGCGAAAATATACTACTTATGCTTTTTTTTTTTTTAGATTAAGTCATTTCTCTAGGGCACTGTGATTTAGTCTAGGTTATAAGAAATACCCCAATTACCATATTTAGCAAATTCACTATGATTTTTCTGCCGTATTTCTATAGAATGACTTTCATTTATAGTCTTTTTTATTTTGCTTCATTTGATTTAATTGTTCTTGAAATAGTATCCATTTTTCCATAAACCTGGAGGAAGGCATTTCTCTTGCATGCGTCCAAATTATTTTTTGTAAATTGAAGGATGAATGAACCTGAATTCTATTCATCCTTCCAAAAATCTTTCATGAGATATTTTTAAAGTCTAGTCATTATTTATAAAATTGTATCATATCATGAATTCTTTCTAATAATTTCCAAGATGGTTCTGACTGTAAGCAATTGTTATTAAATGAGGTTACTTTAGATCACAAAAGTCCTTTGAATGACCGTTTTGTATTTGCAGGAGCTGTCTCAAACAACAGAGGAGCGAAGTCACTTTTATCTGTGTTTTTTCCAGAGGGCAGTAGAATAAGCTGTTAACACTAGTGTAATATAAGACACTCAAGTGTCATTTCCTCTGTCTGACGTGCAGAAAATGCAGGGAATTTCATAATCTGGTTTTATACTGTATAACACTAGTGTAATATAAGATACTCAAGTGTCATTTCCTCTGTCTGACACGCAGAAAATGCAGGGAATTTAATAATCTGGTTGTATACTGTATAACACTAGTGTAATATAAGACACTCAAGTGTCATTTCCTCTGTCTGACATGCAGAAAATGCAGGGAATTTCATAATCTGGTTGTATACTGTATTTCCCCTAAAAGAAAATATCAGAATGAAAACTGAAATATTAACTATTTAGGTAAGTTAGCCCTGTAAAGTCAATTATAAAAGAAAAATAAAACTTCAGGTCATAATAGGAGACTCTTTAAGTGTAATGTCCTGTGCTTTCTGGTTGGTTTTTCATCAAATTCATCATAAGACTAAATCAGAAACAATATGATCTATTCTTCGCTTTTAAGGATGAAACTGCCAATTTTTAAAATTTCCATTTTAAAGGAGTCTATAATTAAAAAAGCTCTTTTGGGATTATGATGGCAGAATGAGGCTTACCTCAGGCAGCTTGCCTTGGGGCCAGAGCATGCTGGCTCCCAAGAGACCGTGTGTGTTTGACCATGTTAGGAACCTTATCATACAGGATGAATATTTTCCTGACCTTAAGAGAGCTTTTATATTGATCTCAAAATTTTGAATTCAGGACTTGGTAAGTAAGAAAGAAAATAACTGGTTAGCCATGATGGCGGTGGCCCCACTGTGGGCAACAGAGTAATTCCAATGGCAGCTGGGGCTCTAGGTACAAGGACTTAAAGCATGACTCCAGTAAGAAGATGCCTTATCATTTGTTCCCCCTGTATGCGGAGGAAGATGCAAGGAGACCAAGCAGGCCAGTTGAATCCTCGACCATCAGGAAAATAAACACTCAGGCCTGGCCACCCATGCCCTGGCAGGCCTAATCACGCTGGCTTGGCTGCCCGTGCCCAAGCAGGTTGAGCTGCACCTGCCTGGCACTAGGCACCCTAACCATGGAGCTTGGCGCCAGGAGGTGGTTGTGACTACCCCACTGTGCAAAAACCTGGTGTACCTCTCTTGCTGGGGGCTGGGCCTGAGGATGCCACTGCACAACACACCCATGGTCAGCCTGGCCATCATCATCAACCAGTAGCTGTCAAGACCTGACTGCATTCATCAGCAATAGGAGCTTGAGAAGCCTACAGATTTTAGAAAATAAGCTAGAAGTCACCGGTGTAAAGTCATTGTGTGAAGCTGTGAAACGTCTCAACTGCCACTCATAGAATAAACCTGTGAGTAAAGTTTTGCCTAATGTGAAACCTAGCTCTTTCTTTCACTCACAGTAAAATCCTGTGGGGATTCAACCTGTTGGCAAACACCTTGGACCACAGTGGGGTAAGTGTGTTGAGGCCCAGAAACAACCATAGTGTACCCTGCATTTACTTGGGCAGCAAATAACTGACTTTGATGAGAACACTCAAATATTTCTGATTGCTGGGGAAGAGAGAAATCCCTACATCATAATTCTAAGCAGTGTGTAAGAGAATCAGAAAACAAGTTTGAAAATTCCATTCCAAGAAACCTGGGTATATTTTGACCCAAAGCCATACACAAAGGAGAGGGAGTAGATCCTTATTTTGGCACATCTGTGTGTAAGAATTATAGATCACTGACATTCTAATGAGATATGATTTCTCTGGCACCCAGCTCAGATGTGTTATGTAAGATGGATTGGGTTTTCAGTTGCTAATAGAGGACATGAAGTCCAGGATGGGGGGTGAAGGGTGATAAGGTGAGGGTGGAGATGGGGAAGGGGTAGACTATGATTAAAATACATTATATGAAATTCTTGAATAAAAATTTTTAAAAATTAGGGGTTTAGATAGTCTCCATTTATTCTAGCTCCATTGAATTTTAGATCAAATCATTATCTTTTCTATTCACTAATGTTATGAAGATTCAAAGAATTGCAGTATCTCAGTGATATTAAAGTACTTTGCCCTAGGGTATGGGGAGACAACTCAGTCAGGAAAGTGCTTTTTGGGCAAGCGTAAGGGACCTGAGTTTACCATGTAATAAGCCAAATGTAGTGGCTGGTGCTTGTGATCTCAGAGTGGAGAGATGGAGGCAGGTGGATCCCTGTGGTGCCTGGGTCAGCCAGATTAATGTAATCAGAAGTGCCAGGCTGATGTAGAAAACTTGTCTGAAACTAGTAAGTTTTTCATGAACTCAATTGTATCATATTTAAGCAATATTTTTTTTTCTGAGATTTTGAGAATTTTTTAAGAATTCAAAATATATTTTTCCAATGTTTATCTTGAGACACAGAATTCTGTAAATCCCCTGTCAGCCTACATCCCTGTTTGTCTGTGTGGATATGGAGCATTATCAGTCTCTAATATCCTGCAGTTTAAGGTGCTAAGGATGTAGTTCAGTGGTAAAATGCTTACCCTGTATGGTGATACCTTCAGTTTGATACTCAGCAGTATATAACAGGAAGGAAAACTGAGACCTAAAGAGTCTAGCCATTGGTGGTGCCCTGAATGTACAGACAGGTGAGGTGAAGCCCGAGGCTTCAAAAGACCTCATAGGTCATGGCTTAGAACCAGGATCCCTGTATTCACTCAGATCTGTCCAACTCTGTGCTCTCCCAGCAAGCATAGAGCAGCTGCTTTTCCTTTACCCTTGCCAAATCGAACAGTGGGAAGCTGAAGTGCCCATTCAAATTCTACTCACTAATTCATGATAAAGCATTAAACATTTAAAATCTATCCCTTTTGTCAAGTACCTTTCGTTTTATTAATTATCTAATCATAGCAGGCTCAATTGATTAATAACACTTGCTATATTCATTTCCAGCTTATTGATAAGTTCCACATGGGTACTATCAGGTACAAGAGAGAAAGTTTATTTTAAAATTATTAAAGCGTTTAAAAGGAAGTCAAATCGAGCCCAGTGCCAACAAAATTGCGGGAAACTAATGGGGGATTACTTGCAATGGTAGTCTTAAGTCAGCACAGAGCCCGCAGAAGGTTCTCCTTAAAAACGAATTTCCTGTTCTGATGGTGGAAAACATAAACAGCTGGAGTCCAGAAAGCAACTAGCTTTGAGTAGTAAAGAAGGGTGAAATTCCAAAGCACGCCATGGAAATAGCTGCCTGAAATACTTACTGATGCAAATTATCTTGAAAAGGAAGCAAGTAAATATTTAGCAAACAAAGTCAATAATTCTCTCTTTATTTGCTCAGACAAATGAAAAGGTCACCGCCCAGCCTACTGATAGGATATGCTCCCAGGAAATATGACCACCGCAGTGATTTCTCAGCCTTGCAATTACTGCTAGCTTAGAAAGAGCATGCACATTTGCATAATACGGAGCAATATGTTACCAATACAACAACACGTGGGATACAGCAAGCAGATCTGGAAAAATTAACTGGACCTAGGGGAGAATTACTCTTTTAGCCTATACTAAATGATCCAAGATCTTTAGAAAATAGGCATTTTGGAGGCGTATGGTGGGAACAGATGCTCCCTATGATGCCTGCCGACTCTGCAGATGGTATATAAGGTGGGACAAAAACTGAGCAGTCAGAAATTAGACGCTCCCCTTTCAGCTCAAGTTCAGAAACATTGTGGATCTTCCTCAAAGCCACTGGTAGAAAGTGAGTGAAACAGAATAGAAACTAGTGTTAGCTGCTTAAGGTGTCATGTTTCAAACAAAGCAAATCTGTTTTTGCTCTGGCTCTTCGTGAGGAGTGCTTCCATCTCAAAGTTCACATTAGAAGCATTTAAAAGCTGGCTGTTGTATGACTTTTCCTGGGTGAACAAATGTCTGTTCATCACAGATAAGGAACCAACAACACACCGAAGTAATGATTCAACCGAAGTCCAACTGGGTGAAAGAACGAATTTGGTAGGTTTACTCTGTACAGAGCACCAATGAAGGGTTAATTATAGAAGCATGGGCAACTCATGGGCAGCTGCATCGCCTAAAGCCCATCCCAACTTGGGTGATGACCCCCAGATCTATGTTCCTGGACATCCCTGCATGACTCACATGCAGCTCAGCAGCCAGAGAATCCCCTCTCCTCACAACTTACTACTTGTGGAACTGTGGGGATCTGCCTTGGGAATCATGTAAGATTTAGAAACATCCTGAGACATTTAAGTGTGTTACTTCCTGAGACTTAAAGAGCCTCCCTGAAACATGCAATGTTTCAAATCAGAGGAAATTGTTACACAACAATTATTATATTTTTCTGCATTCTGTCACACCTTCAAACTCAGAGACATGAAGACTTACATCTGCGACCTTCCAGATGAAGGTGTGAACCCACAGGCTGCCCAACCTACAACACAAGGGCTACATGTTATGAATACAGACCAACCCAAAATCATCAACTTACTTAAATCATTATGAGATGTGGAACTGGAGAGATGACTCAGCTGTTAAGAGCACTGACTGATCTTTCAGAAGACCTGGGTTCAAATCTCAGCACCACATGATGGCTAACAATGGTTCATAACCCCAGCTGCAGGAGCCTCCATGGGCACTGCATGGCATGTGTACACTTACATACATGCAGGTATAACATCCATACACATAAAATAAAAATAAATAAATTAACAAAGAAATATTGTTTTAAAAAAGCATTATGAGGGGTGTGTGTGTATGTGTGTGTGTGTGTGTGTGTGTGTGTGTGTGTGTGTGTATGCTTCCACGAAGTGCATGTGGAGGTCAGAGGACAATTTGTAAGAATCAGTTTTCTCCTTCCACCATGTGGATCCCAAGAATCAAACTCTGGTTCTTAGGCCTGGCACAAGCACCTTTACTGGCTGAACCATCTTGTTGTCCCAGCAAGACCCTTATCAGGTAAATAGCCATATGTATGGAGAATTTGGGACTAAGCTGATGGCAAATTTTCAGATTAGACAACTAAACAGCTTTCCTCTGGGTTGATGTCAGTAAAGTAGCTTCAAGTCATTCTTATACTTCCCTGAGTTTAGACAGAAGATAATTTTTCTTCCAAATAACATATGGAGAAATGAAGTCACCAAACTGTATAGGGATTTCTGTCCCATAATCTATAGGGATAGAATCACAGACTTTGAGCAAGGTGAAACATTCTAGTTTCTCAATCTCCAAGTAGTAGTATGACCTTATTTTCTTAATCCGTGACTCTTGAGTTTCCTTTTCTACAAAGGGAGATAATTGTCCATATTTTTCAGTTTTGACATCAGTTTATGTATCTAGGAGCTCTTGACAAGTGATGTTTCCGTGGCTGTTCTCACTCTCCTTTTCCTCCCCCTTCCCTTCCACGCTATTTCCTGCCACCTTTAGGGGGCGGTGGATCCCCATTGCTGTTTCATCTTTCTGACTCTTCCCTTGTCTTTTATTTTTCCTTTAGAATAGTAATAGTGATGTTATCATTATATTAAGATATCAAAGCGAGAGCATTTGGCAGAGTTTTAGAAAAATAGAATAATATCAAAACTGGAAAGTATGCAACATTATCTCCCTTTCATGGAAGAGGAACTTACCCTCAAGAGGTGAGAGAGAGAGAGAGAGAGAGAGAGAGAGAGAGAGAGAGAGAGAGAGAGAGAGAGAGATTGAATCTCTCATTAATAAACCTCATTTCTAAGCCCTCAAGACTGAGTTTATAACCCAGCTGGACCCCTGCCAGCATGACTGAATCCTTAGTGAAGACAAAAGAGAGAGTTGGGGTGCCAACCATAAAGCAATTTAGCAAAAGAGCCATCCAAATCACCCTGGGATATCCCCTAAGATTCTGAATGATGAGAAATGGCAACAGTTCCTGACTTTTACACGTGATTTTGAAGCTTTCTGGTCAACTGCCTCATTTGTATTGATTGACCTAACGGTGCATAACTGCCATTGATCATGATGGGACTTTGTTCTGGTGGGAGCGTAGAGGATTTTGTATTGCCTATCCCTCATATTTCCCACTATTGGATACAAAGTCTTGCTTTTCACATAAGTAGACAAGCTTCAGGAAACTGAGACTCAGGAACTGTAAATATAATTTCATCTCAGGTAGCCTGTGCTCCACAACACACGGATTCTTCCTCCATCATTATCAGAAGAACTCTCTGGAACTTAGTAAAGGGAAATATTAAGATATATAAAAGCATATTTCTAGGTTTCATATTTTATTTGAGAGATAGTTGCTAAAGTTCCCTCTTCCTGGGCCACTTCCTAGGGATAAATATCAAGGAGTAGTTGAAGGCATCCAGAAGGTGCATACGGTGGGTAAGAACAAGAAAAATGGGAGAACCACCATCTATGGGCGGCTCTACTGAGGGGCAGATCTGTCTGCTTGGATGTTCCAGCAGAGCTCACTCACCGAGGTAGCCCAGTGCAGGTGAAACACTGGTACCATACTTAAGCTGCCCTACATACCTACCCTTTCCCAGACACTGCTGTTTCCTTGTCTGAGCATCTTCCAGACTTTGTCACTGTAGCAAGTTAATTCTCCGAGTCATTGTGTATTCCCATTGGGTCTATTAATGCCAAACTTTGACTTTCCCACTTCTCTTATAATTTACCTCCATAGTCCTTCTGGGGATGTGCCAACATGCTATCTGATCAGGTCTCTGGAACGGAAAATAGAGTACAATTAAAGGATTCCTCATTCGTGTACAACAGAAGTAGTTTCATGGTGGAAGCAATGGGTTTTTTTATGGCATATAAATCATTGGCTCAAGCCTTCAAATGAAGCATGAAAAGGGAAGGTAAACTCAATAAAAATCAAACCCTTGAAATTTGCCTTGAACAAATAATTTTAGGAACAGTCATCCGAATTAATTATGAAATTATTATTGGTATGTAACCAGTGAGATTGCACCTTAACACTTTGATTCCTTTTTCTTCTTTGTTTTTGAAACAGAACCTAAAATGAATATTCATTGCAGTAAAGCACCTAGGTTTCACATAACTGTTTTTGTTGTTGTTTATGTTTTTTCTTTTGTTTTGTTTTGAGCCAGGGTCTTCCTTTAGCTCCAACTGGCCTGGAGCTTGCTACATAGACCAGGCTGGCCTCAACCTCACAGAGATCCTCTTACCTGCCTGCCTCTTCCTCCCTCCTGAGTGCTGGGATTAAAGGCATGCTCATCATACTCTCCTTCACATGACAGCGTTACTGCCTGCTGATACTTCCTGCGTCTTCTCCCCTAGGCTTTCTTTCACGTGCTTTAGAATTATGCACGAACAATTAGAATTGTAAAACTGGTTGGCAAATAAGTGAATTTCAGAGATGTGTATAACAAGAAGGCAAAATGGTGATCAAAGTAGCCAGCTGACTGGAAAGGGAATAGAAAAAAATGGGGAGATAAGAAGCAGACAGGAAGGGAAGGCTTCATGATGTGTGTATATGTATTTAAACCTGCAAACAGACAGCATAGAGGCCTGTATAGGACTGACACTCATATGAAGTGCTGCAGGGAGCCTGTGCTCTAATGAACCCTGATAGCATATTTATCGTGCTTTTCTGCACACAAAATTCCCTCAGATTTGCTCCACTTTTGATCTCAGCAATCTGACAGGAGAGCCAGATCAAGACTGTATTCCCATTTCATAGACAGTGAAAATTGTCCTTCCCAGTAAAATCCATTCTGTTTTGCACAGAGTAGAGTCAGTTCTTGCCAATACAATTATGACTACTTTGGACATTTGTACCCAGAATCCACCATCTTCATAAGTGAGGCCCTCCTTCCACTGCTGTGAAGTGAGAAAACTTGAGAAGAACTTCACATACATCTCAGCCATCTTTAGTAGACCCCACTTCTGATATTAAACTTCCCCAGGAACTCTCTCAAAACTACATTCTGGAAATTCTACATTATCTTTTGAAAGGTTAAATATTTCTGGAAAGTATCATAGCATAAAAGAAAGAACAAAAAAGGGAGATGGTAGGAAGGACAGGCCAGTAACGGCACGGACCCATGATGTGACATGAACTGACACTCAGTACTGAGCAGACTCCCATCAGACATCTCAGGTTGGCACTGACGTCTCCTCACTTGCTCAGCTTTGTAGTCTACATTCAGTCACAGTCCAAGCTGTGATTAATCATGCCATGTGCTGATTCCCAACCATACAGGACATTTTCTCATCCCTCCACATGAGGAAGTGTTCATGTTAAACAAAAATCCACTATTCTTCACCTCTAGCTACATCTTTTCTCTTTTTCCTTGTTTGTCTAACTTCTTTCCTAAGGCAATTTTATTATTGTTAAGATTAATTGCAGTGTGTGCTAGTTTTCTATTTTAATCGTCCACAAATGGAATGACTGAAAACAATGCAATGATCTTATAGAGAAGCCTGGGATGAGTTTCATAGGATGGAGGTCAACGTGTGACTAGGGCTGGGTGCCATCCTGCAGGCTGTAGTGAGACTATTTCTTTGCTTCTTTCAGTTTTTGAAGACTACCAACATTTTGGCTCATAGTTTTTCTTATTCCACACTGAAAGCCAATAGTATTAGTTTATGTCCATGTGCTGGTACCTTGCTGATTTCTTCATCTCTTTTCAAGTTATATGGACATTTGTGTATATTGGATATATTGGATAACCTAGGATAATATTACCATTGAGGTCATCTGATTAACAACCTAATTCCATCTGCAGACCTAATTACCTTTGTGTATAAGATAACAGAGCCTCAGGCTCCAGGGATTTGGACCATCAGTGTTCCTTCCACACAGTGTGGAATGCACATTATTATGGATACTGCCAGTATTATTTATTTTATCATCTCAATAACCACTTAAAAGTACTGATGATCTATATTTTCTAGGTTGAAAAAACTGGTTTCAGAAGATTAGGTAACTTCGTCCAATATATCAAATGACCCTTTTAAGGTCACAGAAAAAAGGAGTAGCTGGAATTTGAACTGTATTCTGAGTCAAGAGGTAGCTGCCTTAATCCAGTGAGTGGAAACAATATGCTTCCAATTACTGGAGCCATTAATGAAAACATCCTACTGAATTTCTGACTGCCCCTCAACCTTTTCCATTTCATACCCAAATGTCTGTCTAAGCCTATATTGTATAAAAATTTTGACTAGGTCAGTTTTCTTTGTCCTCTCCAGCACTGTAGTCCACACCATTGCCCCAAGTTCCTGTATCCTCTGCAGCACGGCAGTCCACACCATCACCCCCAGGTTTCTGTATCCTCTGCGGCATGGCGGTCTACACCATCTCCCAGCCATCACTGATATTCTTGCTCTGTTGCATTCTAATCTGTACTTCTCTTTCTAACACCATTTTTGGGGGCACTCCTATTCATTCACACCTGGATTAAAACCTTTCAAAGTTTGGGAAATGGAGAGCAAGCCTCAATATTAGACTGGGAACTACAGGCAGCTGATTAACGCTGGGTGAGAGAGAGAGCTGATCTTCTTTAAGGGAAATACTCTAGACAGGTTGACTAGATTCCAAGGGATGAACTTGCACCAAGACACATCTACATACACCAACTTGAAAGTATAGGCCTTAACATAAATGACAGAAGGAATGAAATCTTGTGTGTGTGGGTGCTATGGGAGGTGGATGGGGGAAGGTATCTAAATTTGATTAAGATATGTTGTATGAAATGCTCCAAAATTCAATTAAAAATAAACACAGGAAAAAAGATGTCTTTTGACTTCCAAAGCTTCCAGTTGCTATAGTTAGCATGGCTTTGATCTGATGCTTTGTGTGTGCTAACTAATCTCTTGCATCCTATGTTCTGAGCAGGTAAACTGCTTCACTTCCAGGTAGTGTTGCCTGGAATACACAACTCTTGACTCCCTCACATTTCGGGTTCCAGGTCTTTCTTCACGCACCACATCTGGAGTCATTTTCTTAAGAATCCTTTTCCGATCACCTTTATCCTTCAGTATCTCAATATGTGGCGTGTTCCTCTTTCTCTCTGCACTATACATTTACATGATGATCATGAGTGGTGTAGGTCATGTGTATTGAATTCATCACATTCATCTCAGTACTCAGCTCAAGACTGGCATAATACACAGCCCAGGGAGGGTTAAGTGAGGTGGGAAATGGGAGGGCAGGGCAGAGGAGGTAGTAAGGGGAGGGATAATTAACACTGAAGGCCTTTGGGAAAAGTCCTATGGTAGCCTACTACTAACAAATCTTCTTCAAATTTACACATACACAATATAAAAAGAGTTAAAATGGAATTACCCTAAAATGGGTGTTCAATGGCCCTACCAGACACCATAAGCTGGCAAATAAAATGCCTGAGTCTAGGAATGGACTCCCATTTTAGAATTGTTGATCAGGTCCCACAGACTCTCAAACAGTACTTGCTATTGACATTACTCTTGTTGCCCCAGAAATGATGATAAGTCCCTAAGTCTGAAGACACAACATACACATACATGAGTCATAGAAAAACAAGGGAAAATCAATCTGGTGTGTACCTTGAAGTTTTATCGCTGTTGACTTGGTTTCATAGGTTTCATAGTGCTGGAAAATGTTCTGCATGTTGCTAGAAAAGAAAAATAATCGAAAACCTTATCCAGATATGAGTGCGGCGAGCTATAATAACAATTGGTCTGCCAAGCTATGCCTACTGGTACAATAATGTCATAAATGTTATGAGAGTAACCAAGAACCTTCTGATTGAATTTAAGGCCCCCTTTCATAATGGAGTCCATACTTGGTACTGTTATCAGGGCCAAAAACCTATGGTTAGACAGATCACAGGCCATAGAGAACCTACAACTGTTATTCTGCTAAATAGACAGTATTAAACCAACTCTCAGTGACTGATGGTTATACCTGTAGATTAGTGCTTCTTTCAAAGGTATGAATGGCATACCTTTGCTATTGCTCCTCATTCACAAGGATTAAGTATTTGTGTGGCTCCTCTTCACAGACTAATTTGTAACTCCCTAGGTCCGTTACATTTCTCCTTCTTCAAATGATTTCCTATGATCCGTTATGGTTTTCAAATGTATGCCTAGTGTTAGTTTCTTCATTTAGCTCCAATGATGACCGTCCCTCGCAGACAGCTCTGCTTGGGGTTCTAATTCACAGATTGACTTAACAAAGTTGTGCTGTTTAATATTGATTGTCAGTTTGACAGAATCTAGAATCATCTAGAAGATAGAAGAACAGGTCTGTGTGGAAGGTTAGGTGAGGTAAGAGAATCCACCATAAATGTGAGTGATAGTATAGGATGCTTCCCTGGACTGAGTAAAAAGGATGAAGGGGGCAGAACCACAGCATTTGTCTCTCTCTGCTTCTTGACCGTGGTCACTTTGTGACCAGCTGCTTCATGCTGCTGCCACCTGACTTCCCTGCCATGCACCCTTAACTGTGAGCCTAAATAAACCCTTCTTTACATTGCTTTTGCAAGATATTTTATCACAACAGCAAGAAAAAAGAGTAATTCCATGGTTAACAGAAAACTTTATTCTACTCTCTGAACTACTCCACCTTGAGTAGGAGCAAACTATTTCCCCAGTTGCTCAAGACAAAGACCTAAGTTCACTTTTTTCCTTAAATTTTTCATTCTTTATCTATAACCAATTCGTCAGCAAGTGCTCTCTGCCCTTCCAACACAATGTATCTCAGGTTTGTCCACTTCTCTCTCTCTCCGCAATGTGCTCTGTGCAGGCTCACTTCATTTTCCTCCTGAATAACTTCAATAGTCCTTAAATGAGCTCTTCTATCGTTTCGCTCACCTAGCAACTATCCATTTTCCATGTAGTAGCTAGAATGGCATTTTTTTAAAAGCATAAATCAGATCCTATCATCCCCTCACTTCAAGTCTTCCAGGGCATTCCTACTGCATATAAAGGAACATCTAAGCTTCTAATGTAGCCTCCAAAGATTGCCTTCTTGATTTCATTCTGCTTCTCCAGTACCCCAAGCTCATTTCTGTGTTTAGTTCTGAGTATTTGCTGCTGAATCTGCCTGAGTTCTTAGAATCCCAATTTCTCTTTGTGGGAATTTTCTTGACGGTCAGGTCTGAGTTCTTGGGCCAGTTCTTGGGCGAGAACTCCTCTCATCACATCAGCATCACCTAATTATCACCCTTCCTAGTCTTTATCTTGTCATACTGCTACCTTGTATTCAGATCATCAGTACTGAGTGGTCTTTGACCGACAATGACAGCAGAGCCCTCACCAGGATCATTCACTTTGTCATCTTAGGGACTGAGAATAGTAACTGAAATGTCAGTTTATATGATGTTGCTTCCCTCCAGCTCTTTCAAATGTCCTCTTCTTCTGGCATTCACACAGAAGATTCTTGGTTAAGTTGTGAGCTCATGAGGCTTATGTTGGTCTCACTCCCCAAAGTGTGCCTCACAGCATTCAGTGTGGTACATACCCTTAACTCTATGTAGAATTATCTTTGTGCACATTGATCCAGCAGTATTTTTGTGACTTTCCAATATTTTGCTGAGCACTAATGGAAATATACTGTAGAGTGCTTTTTAGCACCCCCCCAAGTCCACTAAGTATCAACAAAAGCTGAATATTCATAATCTTTTCTAAGTCTTCCTTATGCTCCATTGTCTCCCAGATCCCTTACCAAAAATGATTCCTGAATTCAGAACTAAGGAATCCCAAATACAAAGGCTTGTACCTCACTGAAAGGCATGGTCTATATTCTGCTTAAAATTCACAGCCCTGTTTACTGGTTGACAGCTTCTCTACCAGGGAGTCACATATTTCTATACTTGTCATGGTCCTAAAACCTTTGAAGACCGCATGTACTGTAAACATCTGATAAATACAGTCACCACCACCTCCTTTCAACTTTTACAAAAATCATTTTCTGATATCTTACAGAACAGCTGACACATCTGTTTTATAGGCATGCAGTCTTGGGTTCAAACTACAGTGGAGGCACTTTCTAAGTGTGTTCTATAAAAGTTACATCAGCTTTCTCAGCAGGGACCCTAGGCACAGCTCTACTGACTATTCAGTGCACAGTCTCAGTAGACGCTGTTCACACTTAGATTTGGGCAATGCTGCAGCCCCATCTGGGCTTCAGGACACTGTAAAATGTGGATTTGAACAGCTGCCCCACAGGCTAGGTCTGGGAGTGGATTGAAAATGATCTATTTAATATGCTTGGCAGATAACAGTGCCACAGTATTAGTGCATATTTTGGTTTTCAGCTATGTCTTGGGATGTTCTCACAAACAGTGGACTGGAGAATGTTTTACACAGCTACTTGCAAGAGGGTACTCTCAACCCTTTCAGTCCCCGCAAACATGTAATTTGTCTCAGGGTGGATTGGGGTTGATTATTGTTTACAGCAGAATGTTGTGCTTTCATCTGAGAAGACTTGATTATGCACTGAGAATGGAACAGGTGCTGCTCGTGGTATGTGAGCACCAGAGCCTTCCCTCTTGTCACTCTGGCAAAGCAAAAGCAAGAGCCAGGGCAAAGAGCATTGCCTGAATGATCTTAGACTCCTGGTACAGGCATGCTGCCTACATATTTGGCTCATTTGCTATAGAAAAGAGAGTAACTTACTTTCTAATATGTGACCATAGAGAGATTTGAAGCTGTATTAACTCCTCTCTGACTAGTTTTCCTGTATCTGTGAAAGATGATTAGGAAGCCCAGTGAATCCTCCATTTGACTCAGAGAGAAATCCAAACTTTAGAATTTCTGATCCGCATGCCTAGAAACCTTCTGTCCCCAGCCCCCAACAAAGTAAACCTAAGTTACTTGTCCTTCCCTCCACTAGCAGAGTCCTCAGTAACTTGTATTTCTGTTTCCTTTCCCCAGTAGTTCTACCAGATGACTGATAAATCTCATGCCTTCTGGGACTTCTGTGGTGTGCTTAGTCTCTCATTTGAGGCAGGGGGTTTGATCATATCTTCAACTGGGCAAACAGAAGCACTTTTTTCTTCCAGAACTTGTGATTCTGGTAGGGTAGAAAGAAAGAAGAATTTATCATGATGTTGAAAGATTTGAATTTGAGTCTTATGTTAGTCACTTACTAGTTTTATGGTATCCATGTGGTATTCATGAAATGGCTTAAGTGTTATCACATCTTTGAAATGGGCTTCTTGAATTCTAAGGATGCTTGAAAGAGCCATATGGAAACCCAGTGGGGGGTTACCCTGCATGGAATTTTGTACATGGAGTATAATGTTCTTCACAGAGATTACAGGTTTCCAAATAAAAAAGCAAAAAGCCCAGTGCCAGATACTGGATACCTCCCCTCGAGTTGTTCATAGAGCCCCTGAAGCAATATAGAATATTGCCATTGCATTTGGTTGCCCATCAGAACTTGACGGCAAGACCCTGCTTCCAAAGACAACACACACTTTGGTCACAGGACATGGAGAAACTGAGCTGCTATTAGTCTGGAAGCTTCCTTTTGGCTGGTTAGCTTTCATAGTACCAGAAGGTGCTAAGTATGCTGCTGAGGGAGAAAAGTCATTCCCAGCTGTGAACCCTGCCAGATAAAATAATAACCAACCTGGTAAGATATGCCCATGGGTGTAATAGTGGCATGAACCACTTTCTTATTCGATTTAGGGTCTGCTACACAAGATGAAACTCATGCCTGCTAATGTAAATCTGGTTAAGAACCCATGGCCAGGGAGTTGATAGGCCTATAGGTAAACCTTCTGTCACTATTTGTTTAAATGGACAGAGTATTAAACTGCCTACTATATCATATCTCTACACCCACAGATGAGTGAAACTCTCAGTCCTCATCAGAGGATAATGCAGAGAGTCACAACAGATCCAAGTGAAGATAGTGTCTGAGGAGTGTTCAGCCATAAATGGGACCTCTATATCATACACTCTCCTCCAAAGGTTCAGGGAACATCACAGAGGAGCAGGCAGAAAGATCATAAGAGCTAGAGGACTAGCTCTTGGGGAGGACTTGGTGAGAGAGTGTAATCTGGCTATGACAGGTCTGCTACAATCATGAGCTCATAACAGCTGTTATTGCTTGCATAAACTTGTACAAGATGAAATCTGTCAATATTTTTTCATGGATAGAGGGGGACACATGAGCCCCCAACTGTAGCCAAGAGCTATGGAAATTTTATAGCTGCTAAGGGAGGCTCAGTTTGCTTTAGAGATGTGGCTTCTGGAAGTTTGACCATGCTTCTGTGGTTAGCCCCATACCCATGTATATAAGATATTTGGCTTATGGTTCCAGGGGGATAGAGTCCATCCTGGTGATGAGGGCTTGGCAATAATCGGGGAAAGCATGGTAGCAGGAACAGGAGGCAGGCAGATCACATTTTGATCCTCATACAAGAAGCAGAGAGAGAGAGAGAGAGAGAGAGAGAGAGAGATGGAGAGAGAGAAAGAGAGAGAGATGGAGAGAGAGAGAGAGAAGTGAGTGGGGCAAGGCTGTAAATAAACCCTTAAAGCTCAACCCCCAGGGACGTACTTTCTCCAGCATGGTTCCATCTCCTAATGGTTCCATAATTTTCCCAAATAGAGCCAATAACTGGGGATCAAATATTCAAGTACACAAACCTTTAGAGGACATTTCTGATTTAAATCACCACAGTGGTTATAAAAATGAAAAGAAATAGAAGGAGAGGGAGTCGCGTGAGTGGGAAAGGCTTTGGAGATAGCAGAGTGGAAGGTAAATATGATAAAATGAATTGTGTGCATTTAGGAGCTTCTCAAAAATAAAATTGTTAAAGTAAAAAAATATTAAAGGAATAAAGTGAGTCAATGCAAATCATTTGAAGACCTGACTGTAGTATATACATGCGATAAAGCTTGAGCAAACTTAACCCCCAAATCCCAAATCCATACTGCTTCAAAAGTTGAAACTGACCAAAACAAGGAATTCTTCGGCTGACCTCCTGTGACAGGTCACAGTCAAAACAAGACACACTAAACGTAGTGTGCAAAATTACCTTTGTATTGTGTATTTAAGGCATATGGGAAACATGAATTTTGTGTTCTGATTGGATCCCTTTCCCAAGCTGTTGCATCAGATACATGTATAAATATCCCAAATCTGAACACTTGATCCCATTGTAGTCACTATATCATTGTCCTGATTCAATAATACAGTGATGAAGGTGGCCAGAACACAGAACAGTGATCTCTAAAGGACTTAGTCCTGTGCCTGGAGCACAGTAGGTAGTGCAGAAAAGCAAGCTTTCTTCCCTCCACCCTTCCTTGTTCTGGTCCTCTTTTCTCTTCACCAAGAAATTCAGTCTCCCTTAGTGTCTAGTTCAAACCTTTAATTTCTTGCTGTTTATCTTTCTGGAAAGTAGACACATGCCAAAGAATGATTTCATGATACTGCCATCCCAAGACACCTGAGACTTGTCACCTGGACCTCGGCAATGACCTTCAAATTACCAGGAGCCATTTTCTCTGATGTTGTATAAAAGAAATCACATTTTTAATATGTGAGTCAAAAAGACTCTTGGCAAGAGCATACATGATTTTGTTCAGTTGGTGAAATATGTATCATGGACTGGGAACTGTGCAGAAGGACGTTTTGGAAGAAAGAGAAACAAGGAGAGAAATCGAAGTCTGAGGTATGTGTAAGTGAAACAATCAGAGTCTTAAGTGAAAGGCAATGGTTAGCAAAGGAATCTTGTAATACTGTGGGTGGCTTGGGTTATTATGCACTCTATAATTTAGGTTCTTGTAATTTTAAAGACAACATCAAAATAATGACAGTTAACATGAGCTGGTTCTGCTATGAGACAATCACGCTATAAATTAACATCTTTATTTTCCTAGGAGCATTTCTCTTGGTATTTATTGCTTTGTTATTTTCAAAGAGGAATTTGACAACCCTTTTCTTGTCCCAATTTAGGGCGAACTTTCTTCAACACACACAGAACCTTTTGTTCAAAGAAATACTGTTTTCTGGACAGCTCTCCTTTGCGGAAATACAGTATTTTAGATCACCAGAGATGGAATGATCCTAATATCTGGCCCCTTCCTAGAAAGGAGGATACTACTAAAGTCTAACTTGGGTAAATAATTCATCCAAGATGGTGCAGTCAGCTAATGACTGAATGCCTTGGCTTTTGGCTGTTTTAACACATGCTTTACCACTGCCTTCAAATCAGGATGGAAGTGGCTGATCCATTTACATGTTCTTTATATGTTCCCTGTAAATGTGAGTTGCTTATTTGAATAAACCTTTTTTTTTTTTTTTTGGTCTTTTTGAGACAAGGTCTCTGTAGCTCCAGCTGGCCTGGAGCTCATGATGTAGACCAGGATGGCCTTGAACTCACAGAGTGATCCTCCTGCCTCCCAAGTCCTGGGATTAAAGGACTGTGCCACCATGCCCATCTAGACTAAACTTTTATGTGGGTCACTGGTTATTAATTGAACAACAGATCTTGTCAGATCCTATAGTCTTTCATCAACTCTTAGAATTAGAGGGCAAGTAAAGAGTGCTGTGTTTTAACATCTCTCAGAATACAGCAATACCCTGGGTGACATTTCTGGCCATGTGTGTTTGGCTATGTTTACAGTGTCACAAATGAGTTCCCTCCTATTGAGCAGGCTCTAAGTCCAATTAGGTAGCTATTGATTACCCTCAAGATAAAAGTGCCACTAATTACCAATTTTAAACACAATACCCTATGTCAGACCTAGTCCTATCCTTTATTTTTTATTTGTCTTATTCCCAAACTTCAATACTTTATTTGTAAGCCACAATTTTGCTCTTCTGAAGTCTCACTTCCCCTGACCTCTGTGGACTCTGTTTTACTGTGTTTATTTGACTGCACCCTCAAATGCTCATGTCTTTCTGAAGTTGAAGAGCTTGGTGAACTGCTTATAAAAATGAGCATTCTCGTCTATTTTGCTTCATTGCGATGGTTTGCAATTCTGTGTTATCTCTTTTTAGTGTCCCAACAACCTCATGGAAGAGGCAGTCCAGTGAATATCCTACAAATCATGGAACTGAGGCTGCTTGGTTCACAGATAGCCACTCAACTGGTTTTCAGATGAGAACATTGTTTTTTATATCTTGAACTTAATTTTGTTTTTAACAACAGTCTATATTCTCCCTATTAAATCAATTCTGACTCCTCTTACTCTTTCTAAGGATATCTGGACACCTAAATGGAAATGTAAGGTAATTTATTTTATTCCTAAAAAGAACTTAGTACTGCAACTCCAGACTACACTTCTTTCTGATAGATACCACCTATTGTAGAAGTCTTTACTTTTGTATTTTTCTTATTTGAGCTTACACCCTCGCTGTGTGTCTGTTCTCTTGCTCAGCCCTGAACTCTACCTCTACGAATTTCCCAGGCTGTAGAGTTTTCTGAACTTACAACACCATTTCTTCTTGATTCCTACACAGGAATCTTATTCTCAAAAGTTTCTAACGCTTGTTCCAAGCTGCTTTCTCTCAGTTTTACTGTAATTCAGTTATGCCAAAACAAAGCAGAGTCATGAAACAGACTTAGGAAAACAGAAGCTCAGATTTTAGATTCTAAGAATTGGTAGTGTTTCCTTTTTCTTCTTCTTTTAGTCAGTTCCAGAAATATAAATGACTTAAGAAAAAGGGATAGATAAGTGCTGATAACTCTTTGCAATTGGAAAATTGATGGTCAGAGAATTGGGAGAAGAGCAAGTGCGTGACCCGACTCTGTGACCCTCTGTATCATGAGTAAGACAGACATATTTCCTTCAACCTGCTATTCTTCCCCTTGGTTAAGATAGAACAGATGAGAAGCCCACCACAGTGCTGAAAACACTGGGTGCTTGGCAAGTAATGTTTTCTTCATTTATAATAAGTGAAACTACCTAAAGGTATTCTGTGGACTTCAAAGGTCTCTTATTGTTAGTTCTTTCTTGGATTCTTAGAGTTTCGCTGCTTAATTAGGGGCCACTCCCTGGCTCTTTTAGAACAACATTAAATCACAAAGGTTGCTTTGATCTTCCCAGATAGGTGACTCCCTGTTTTTCTTTAAATACAGTTATAACCCAGGCCTAATCATAGTGTAATGATGAAGCTGCTGTTTTGAAGGCATGAGAACTAAGCCAGGGTCTTTACTACCTCTGCAGCTTCTCCATCACCTCATTTCCCAGGTAAGAACTACAAGACAGAGCTCTGACCCTCCTTTCCAGAGCCTGCTTTAAAGCATCATTTGGGTCATGAAACTTGTACTGGACTGCTTATTTAGTCCCTGAGGGTTAGGCAGAGGACAAAACCCAGGAAGTAGCATGGTATTTTAAATCATAAACTTCAGATTCAGATAGGTAGATTGATTCAAATCCAAGATCACAGTCTATTTTTATAAAGCAAGTGATGGGCTATTTTGCCATGCTGAGTCCTACTCTTCTCCTTTATGAAAGGGGGACTATATCACCAACTCCTTAGTGCCTGTAAATCCAGATAACATAATGTATGCAATTGTCAAATGCTAGACATTAAATTGATGTCACTTTCCTTTCCAGACCTGTATACTATATCTCTTCCTTAGCAACAGTGCTCATAACTGGGAACAGGCATTAAAGTGATTCCATTTCCAAAGCCTGCTTCACAAGTCCAAATGAATATATGTTCCTGTGACATTTACTCATTCATTTACCCAACCTACTGACTTTCCTTAAGATCTTCTGCTGTGTAGTGCTATTCCTAGGGCAATGTGAACAAATGTTTGCTCTTCCTAGATAGCGAACTAATGACAGACCAAGGTAAGGATATCACCAAAATATTTTCTTGGGGTTACTAACAGAAATACGGGTGAGGGGTGATTTGCAGGGGTAGCAGTGACTCAAAGACAACTGAATCACCAAAAGCCCACCCCCACATGGGTAGAAGCTGGAGCACCCTGCACAACCTGCAGGCAGCTCAATAGGTCTGAGAGTGGCTTTTCTGGGTATCTTGATTCATCTCTGCTTCTTCCAGGTAGCTTAGCTTGTTTGGGAGTGTCTCTCAGCAATCCTTAATACTTATATATGCCAGGGGAGGGGCCTAATGAACCTGGTCAGTTTCTGGAACTTCCTGAAGCTATTGCATTATTTACATTCTTTTATATCCATTATATTTACCTCCCTTTAGAGCATCCTATTGTTTCCTTTCCTTTAGAACATCTTGTTTTAAAGACCTCCTCTCCAAATAGAAGGCCTTTAGCTTTGAAAAAATTGGTACACAACATTCCTAGGTACAAGATGCAGGAAAATCATAGCCATGTTAAAATGATAACTAGTCTCTAAAAAATACATTGTATGAATACAGATGTTTTCTAATTTAGATACTATATAGTCAGTTACTCCAGTGAACTATTTTATTGGAATGTACTGTTTCTATGCCTTAGTCAATTAGAGATGCTACAATAAAATACCATAATCTTGGTAGTTCATAAATTTATTTCTCATAGTTCTAGGGGCTAAGGAATCTAAGATACAGGTTCAATCAGATTGAGCAGTGGTGAGAGTTAGCTTGGTTCATAGACAGTTCTCTGGTTGTTATAATGTTGCATAGCAGAAAGAATTTACAAACTCCGACCTCTTTGCTAAGGACATTAACCCCAGACCCCTCATGACATGATCCCCATTAGAAAATACCACTGCTAAAATCTGTCATCCCAAAGTTAGAATTTCAGCTTCAACAAATGAATTGGGGAGGTATCATAATATACCATAACACACACACAGAGTACATTACATATTGCATATATAAGTAATTTCCTTGGGAACAGTAGAACCATGTGATATTTTCATATTCTGTGTCTCTGGAAATAAAGGGTAGTCTGATATTCATTAATAACTTTCAGATTTATTTTACTTGTGGATTATATATAGCTTTTCTCAGTAAAACTGAAGATAATTGACACACTTCAGTGCTGTTTCATTTAACAGACATTTATGAAATAACTGCTGCATGGTAATGACTGCATGAGTCCCTATGTCTGACTGTTTTGTCCAATTGGTCTTTTACTAAAACCATTTTCCTCAGGCAAAGCTGGATATTGAATACTGCTGAAATGTCGATTGAATTCTGTAAGTCAAAATGGACCTGAAATTGTTGACCAAATAAGTAGCCATATTTCAGACTAGACTTTTGAGGTCAAATGGTGAATAAGAAAGGGGTGTGAAGAGAGGTGAGAGGCTGATTAATAACAGTGATTGTGGTTAAGGGAGAAGTGACATTAATGAACTATGAACAAGTGTGTTAACTAACTTCTTGTGTATACAATAAAATACATGATAAAATAAATTTACAGTAGGACAGGCTTGTTTAGTTCCTATTTTTCAAGTTCCAGTCCAAGATAGGTTTGATCTGTCATTTTGGGTCCATACCAACACATCATGGAAGGAATACGTGGCAGAGTAAAGTCACTCACTTCATGGACAAGAGGCACAAGAGATAGAGGAAAGGACCAGGGTCTCACAATTCCCCCCTCAAGGACATCCCAGTGACCTAAAGACTTCTCACTGGTCCCTGATTTCCACATGCCCACAACCTCCCATTAGTGCTATCCTGAGGGCCACACCTTTAACACAGACAGTTGGAGAACATTCTCCTTGCAAATATAATAGAGGATTAATGCCTAGGGCATAGCATTTCAGTAAGAATTCATTGGGTATTCGTAAGTGCTTACTTGAAGTTGCCACTATGTGGGATTCTTCCCAAGGAATTTTGTTCATTGACTATGCCCACTTCAAGTTTACACAGAAAACAGGTCGAAGATTCTTATACTTGGTATAGACAGAGGTATTCCAGGCTAATCTGTCTTAGTGATATTTGTCACTTAACAGTATAGAATTATTCTTTCTTTTTGTGTTCCTTCATGCATACATGAATCTGGCTAAAATTTGATTTGTTGTATATTTAGAAAATGAAAAATATTGGTCAAAGGACAGGAACAGATGCTTTCTTTGACAGTTGTATTATTTCATTTTAAACTAATCAAATAGCACAGTATGGGCCCATTATTGATATTCTGATTCTTTGCAACCCAGAGAAAAAAATAGGAGACTATGGATCAATGAGGTAAATGCAGATCATTAATGTGTAAGAGCAAATCATTATGAATAAATACCTGAGTCACTCTTCTTAGTAATCATAAACTCAGACTTCAGTGGAGTGGGAAGAAACATCAGTGAATCATGGAAGGAAGCACCACGAGGTCTGGTCAGGATTTGGAAGACAGATCTCAGCCTCCAATGTGTTGCAAACTTGTATATTTTGGCATGTAGCTGGAAACACTGAGTAACTGTTTTCCTGATCTCTAAAAGACAATATCTAGTTCTAGTTCAGAGTCTAAACTAACAGAAGAGACCAGCTTATCAGAATAAGCTCAGCATTTGTGATTATTATTCCTGCAATGAATATCAGAATCAACTATGGTGATTTTAAAAATAAAAAATACCCAGATTCCACCTCAAACTAATTGAGACATTGGTTTGCCTCTCCTACAGCCTATTCCTAAGCCCTTACACAGAAAAAATGAACTTGAAAGTTAGAGAAATAAACTGACATTCAAAAATATCTATAAATAGTAAAGACCACAGCTCTAACATTCTGAGCCATCTTCAACCCTCACCAATCCTTACTCTATCTGTCTGTATGCAGGGTCTAACCTTGGGTAACAGAGGCCGAAAGGCACTCAGCTATCATCTTGCCTCGATATCTTTAGTAGGGTTCATTCAAAAATACGTTTTATGTGTATATCTCAAGGTAGCCTTTCCCAGCTTTGCCTTTTTTCATCTCAATTTCACGACCAGTTAAATAAGTTAACATGAATGGTGGTCCTAAAACTTCCCAGAGCATCGGCACCACAGGGATGAATCTGAAGGTGAAATCTGACCCCAGGACATATTTTTGACCAATGGTACTCTATTAATTTCCCTCTGTTTTTTCCTCCTCTCCTTGAAATCATTCTGTTCAATGTGTCTATCTCTTTCCTGTCTTCTTTACAACTGATTGTGCATAGTGAAGAAGATAAATAAGTGATGAATAGAGAGATGCAGGCAATGCTGTGATTGGATAGTTCTGGCTCTAAAATGTCTGGAAATGCAACTTTTTAAGGAAAGGGAGACACTGGAATACTAACTTCCCTGTCAAATTCATTATAGTTTGCAGAGCACTTTCAGAAATGATATTGAACATGGTACCATTTGAGATTTCCAACTGTTCTGTAAATCAGTCAGGCATGGATTACTTTCCAATTTTCTGAGGATGCATTTCAGGCCTAGAAATTTTAAGTGACTAGATTGCAGGTTTATTGTTATTATGGCAATTGTGCCTAAATACCAATCAGGTTTCCAAAACCAATTTTGCCTCCTCTATTCAGATTCTTCCTGTTTATATCAACACTGAACATTATGATAAATATAATGAATACGGTCTTTTCCAATGCTAAACCATTTTATATTATCACATTAACTGTAAATACTGTATTGAAAAAATAGAGTGACAAAGATTTTAATTTTACTAACCAAATTTTTCAGCTATAGAAGCTTGGTCTTAGAAAGGTTGAATTATTTGTCCAACTTCATGAGAATAGTAAGTGATAGGTTTACAATTAGATTTTCAAAACTCCTTCAGTGTCTTGAAACATTGTCCATAGTTTCTTCACTTAGTTCTGAACTTCTATTGCTTCATAATCATTTTTTAGGGGATAGAGTATGTTTGATTGAAGAGGCAGAAATGTGAAAACAGGGCCAAAGAGATGGCTCAGTGGGTAAAAGTAATAAAAACTGATGACCTGAGTTCAGCACCCAGAACCCATGTGAGGAGAGAACTGATTCTTACAAGTTGTGGTATGGCCTCCACACATTCACAGTGGCATGTGCCTGCACATATGTGCACACACATTACACACAATAAGTAAATGGGAAATAAAAGTAATATTAAATTAAAGAAATGTGACAATGATACAGAGGGATTGTCCAATTTGTAATCATTAAATTTTTCTTGGAAATATCAACACATATCAAGAGAAGCATTATTGTGTTGATCTAAGATGCTTAAAATCCAATTCGGTTCAATGACAAAGAGGTATTCTTGGGTCCCAGTGTCACATCTGAGGTCTGTGAGCACTTAAACTCCTGAGCAATACACTGCTGGTGATTCTGGTATTCACGTGCGTTACAGGTGTTGAAAAATGTTGATAGTATTTTTTTTCCAAATAATATATTTTTATTAATTCTTTGAGAATTTCTCATATACATACAATGCATTTTGATGATATTCAACTCCTCCAACTCAACTGACTCAACTCCTCCCAGATCTACCCCCTCACACTCCATTCCCTTCCAATTTATTATTCTTTTTTTTTTTTTTTTTTTTGAAGAGAAGCTATATTCCTCTTGACCAATTTATATTATCAATTTTAAAACAGCCCATATCCTCCTGAGCTATCTGGAGTGTGGATGATCTACTAGTGACCACGATCTTAAAGAAAACTGACTGTTCCTCCCCCAGAATCCATCAACTGTCAATAGCTCCTCAGCTATGAATGGGGACTTGTGAGCCTCTCCCCCAAAACGCAGTAACAAAGATTCCATAACAGTTGGTGAATTCTGAAAAAAAGAATGTTCCCAGCTAATCCATGTTTCCAAATGTTGGGCATTTAATCCAGGTTTCTCTTTATGATTCTTACTTTTTTTCTTGGAGAATTACTTTTGCTGTTCTTTGTTATATTTACAGATGTGTTTTGTTGAATCTCCACATAGGAAAAGGTATGAAGAAGGAAAAAAATACGTGTTATGATTTATTGTCAAAATGGTTCTGGTGGTGAACAGGGATTCGCTTCAGTTTATGAATAATATATTTACACTATTAAGTCTCCCAGTGAATTCATAAGATTGATGTTCAAATGAGAGACTCTAAGTATGATGAATTGCTACCATACAAAAGTAGTCAATCTTTATCAGCCTCCATTCAGAGTGAGCTGAAATGACTGCAGTAAGGCTGGGAGGTTTCCAACCTGTGCTTTCTGCTGTATTCTTGCAACTCCGTTGGGGAGGAGAAGTGGCGCTGGACAGCAGACCCGAATTTTGTGTTAACTGGAATAGGCCTAGAAGTAGTTTATACTGGCACTTATTAATACAGAAAGGGAGAGAAAATCTAGGGCTCAGAATTGGGAAACTTGAGTGAATGAAGGGTTGAAATTTCAGTACGTCTAACTAACATGTGCACAGCATTAAACAGGCAGCAAATTTGATCAAGATTAAGACTGCTTTTGGAGAAATGGAGGTGGCTGGAGCAAAGAAGTTAAATTTTCTACACAAAGGACTTCTGTAGCCAGAAATAATAGTGCTTTCTGGCTTCTTCATTCGATGTATATTTATTACAATCTACTGTAGCACAAACATTGCTATCAGTGTTTTGGATATTAAATGACAAAGTAGACTAATTCCTTGCCTTCAGAGACCTACATACAAGAGTCAGCAAGTAATTAGTAAGGAATTTATGATGTCAGAGGATGAAAAAAACTATAGGAGAATATAAAACATGATAACAAGAACGGAAAGAGTGTGTTAGGGTGCACACAGAGGTTTGCTTTGCTATTTTAATTTATTTTTAAATTTATTTAATTGTGTGTGTGTGTGTGTGTGTGTGTGAATGTACAGCTTACATGCCACAGAACAAGTGTGGATATCAAAGAACAACCCTGAGTGTCTGTCTTTGACCGCCACCTTGTTTGCAACAGGGTCTCTTGCTGCTTACTGCTGCTCAAGTCCAGCTCCTTGCCTGTGAACATCTGGCAGTTCTCCTGTCCTGCTTTCCATTTCCCAGTAGAGGTGTGCTGGGACTATAGGTGCTTGTGTTACTGTGTTCAATTGTGATGTAGTTTCTGGGGATCTGAATTCAGGTTGTCAGGCTTCCACATTCAGCACTTTACTCACTGAGCCACTCTTCCAGTCCTGCTTTTCCATGTTAGTTTATTACAGAAAACCTCATTTATATATGTATTAAAAAATATATTTGAGGGGACATGCAGGAAGTGTAGGAGTAAGTCACAGGCAAGGATACTCAGGTAAAGAAGTAACTAAGTGGTTTTGTTTAGAAGTGAGTTTGGCTTATCTGAGGAGATCACAATGTGAAGAACATCAGCAGCAGAGTCAAGGTGTTGCACTGTGGGTGTTATAGGGGCTTTGGTGGAGCAAAGAAACAGGATGAATAGTAGAAGTTCCTCAGGACCCTGATTGATCAAATGTCCTAAGCATACACCAAACTTCTATGAGCTGGGCTCTGAGAGACTTGCAGAATCTAGATTCTTATGTAACTCTACTCTCTCCTTTCTGCTTTTTTACGAGGTAAGTAGTAAAGTACATAAAAATGTTCACCAATTGTCCATTCTTTATGCTTTTGTACCCGGATTCATCTAGCTTTACTAATTATTCAACATACCCCAAGTCTATTCTGCTAATATCCCCAAAAGTAGTTAAGCCTTTGGTCACAACCTTTGAACGTTTTAGTGTCTGGGCAGGAAGGGAAGCAGTCAGTCCTATGACAGCAGGTGACAGCACATTACCTCAAAGGCAATTGGCGGGGCGAAGCCTAACTGTTTATTAACATGATCTAAGCCAAGTGTTATATATAATTTGTTGTAAGGACTTATTCTTCCTATTTTATCTTTAAGTTTATTTAAATGTACACTAAAAATGTAATGAGACTCTGGATCATGCCCCATAGAGAGACTAAGGGGAATTGAAAACCTACAGCTTACAGATAGGACATTCATTGGTACTGTGTATTAATTCCTAAAAAAGACTGACTGTGTGTCACTATTTTGATTTCAATAGTTCCAATAAGGGTACTAGCCCATATAAAGGAAGAATCTGGAATAAATGGTAGACTCATATAGCCAGGACTGAAAGGGGCCTTGGAGATCATGGATAACCTCCTTGATTGGAGAAGCAAAAGGAAGCCCTGACCTCAGGCAAGTTAGCCCAGCACTGGGACAAGACATATGTCCTTTGGCTCCTAGTTCTGACATCTCTCAATAGGCATCAGTGCAGTATGTAGAGAGTCATTTGTCTTTGTCTCCATGCCCCTTTATCAAACTATTAGATGGAGCAGAGACACCCTTCTCTCTGTAACCTGAGCAATATTGAGAAATCATCACCACTCTCAGTAATGACTGACATGCCACTACTAATGATCATCTCATTAAGATCTTTTCAAATTAAAATAGGTCCATGTACTTTTAAGTTTAGAACATCTTTGCATAAATGAGTTTATCAGAGATTTCCAAACCACACTGCTCCCTGTCTTGTAGGAAAAATATGCTGGGCTTCACTGGCACTAGAAGCTAACAGGGTAAAAGAAGTCTCAGAATGTGTGGGCACAGCATGTGATTTTCAGTTGGTTTAAATTTGGAGTTGGCACTGGCCTCCTATTCATGAATTTCAATTCCCTGCCATTCCTCTCAGGACACTGTGCTAAGGCCAACTCGCCCACATGTCTAGCCCAGCATGATGCATTAGTGACAATTTTATATAACTTATTCACATGCATCTTCAACTCCAATGGCTTGCTTTGTATTTTTTTATTACATAGGAAAAAACTGCTATCCCCAGGAATTCTTCCTGAATCTAACTCAGTTGATGATGAGCACACATTTTATACTATGTTTTCTGAACTATTTGAACCCAGGTGATGGATGCCTTTGTTGCAACTCTGTGAGCCCCACCATCCATAATAGATGTAGAAGAAAGCATCATGAGGCAAAGGAATTCCTAGGTACCAGTTCTGGCTTCCCGGTCACTTACCAATGGCAGGTCCCGATTCTCTGCTTTGTATGGTAGTTCACCCAATAAGAAGTGAAAAATCATTAACAACTCTTCCAAATCAAATCTAAAAGACAGAGCCTTAGCTTTTAGTGTATTACTATCCCCTCAGAGAATCAAAGCGAGTCCCTGTTCCTGTTGGCATCTGTTCTGGACTCTGAACTAGAGATGAAACAACTCAGTGGGAAAAAACTTCAATCCTAAACCATAGGTTTGGGTACCGGTTTGGGTTTCAGCTCTCCTTTTAACTTCCTGCATGACCTTGGATGAATTTCTTTGGCATACTTAACATCTATAAATTACTAAGAGTGTCTAACTCACCTAGTGTGGGAAGAATTGAGTGAGTTTTAGTATAACCATGCAGCATACACAATGGCTTTCAAAAACACTGAGTTACAGTCACACAAAGGAGATATTCAGCCCTTGATAAAAGCCAGGGAATATCTGGTTGACATAACTGTAACTGCCACTAGACTTTTTGTGATCTGAAATGAGGGTGTCTTCTGTCTCAGAAATAGATTATGATATATTTAAACTCAATGACAAGGCCTCTGCTAAGATGACCAAGGGTGTCCTAGGGAATCCATAATTAGCTTAGTGTTTAGTAGAGTTACATTTGTACTTTGGAATATTTAGCACAAGGACATGTACAGCTACACTTGCAATTTCAAGATTAAAAAAGTGAGTCAATGCCCTCATAAACAGATCCATAATCATTGAGATGTTTTCAATAAACCATAATGAAATTATTATTTTTCTACCTATAAGACTAAATGGATTTGCAGATGGATAAGGATCAGCTTAGCTCATCTCCTGTGAAATTGCCCATTCAGAGCTGACCACTGCAATATAGTCAGGATTGATTTGCAGCAAATTAGCTCAAGTGACTTAACATTACCATGTTGTTCTGGAGAAATTCTTCAGTGGGCCCTGCTTCTTACTAGAACATCAAAGTCTGCCTTTGCTTCTGTTCTTGAATTGTAGAAGTGTTAACACAGTGTAAAGTAGGCCAATAAAGCATAATGAAGTTGATAAGGCATGTAAGGAAAATAAGCTCGGGGCCACAAAAATTAAAACATGATTACACTTATAGTAAGATTGAAACACAGTAAGAGGCATGTGAAGTTGTGCCTATTCCACAGATATTGCCTTACATTTATAGATTGAACTCTTACTGGATGTTAGAGTAGAGTATGAGCAAAACCTAGTACATGCATTAGAGAAGACACCCCAATCATCCAGGCTCCTGGAATCTTTTCTAAATCACAGATGCATATGAAGAATGTGAATCTTGGGAGGTGCATTAGTTATCTATGGATGAAAATGATCAGAAACTTATTGAATCAAAACAGCATAGTATGCTAACCTGCAGTTCTGTAGCTCAGAAGTCCCACTCTGGTTTCTCTGAACCTTCACACCTTCTGAGGGTTCTGAGGTTCTTTTCTCTGCTCTTCCACATTCCAAGGGCAGCTCCAAGCACTAAATTTAGCCCTGATCTGTCACTTCATCACAGAGCTCTCTTTGTCAGAGTGGGAGAATGGCATGTTTCAAGTGTGGTTTTCCCTTTGAGTTCTTGCTCTGGACCTCAGGGACAGGCCTACTCCCTGTCCATGGCACATGGTCTTCTGGCAGTCAGTGTAATGGCCAACAGAGGCAGAAGTAGCAGACAGTCCTCTAAGCACTTTTACATGTATTAATTCACTTAACCCTCACAATACCAGACGACAAGTCAATTGTGTCTGCAGGAAACAGACCTACAAATGGTTTCTAGAACCTCTTTCTTTTGCCTTCATTTCAAGGCAAGGTTTAACACAAATTTTTCTGTTTATTCTCAGGTTCCATTTTACCACAGAGGTAAATTTACCCTGTTTCTTATAGATTGACGATCTACATTGTTTTTGGCATTTTTTTACTTGTGGTTTACCTGATGCTGTCTTGGCCTACATGGATAAGTAAAAATTATGTCTACAATGCTTGGGGGAGGAATAATAGTGAAAACAACCATGTCCTAATCCCCACAAACTGGGAAAGTGTTTACTTCGCAGGACAAAACAGATGTAGTTGTGATTAAGAATCTTGTGTGCATATTTGTGTGTATGCACAAGTGTATGTATATACGCATTTCCACATGTATGCATGTAGAAGTCAGAGGACAACTTGTGTGACATTCCTCAGGCACTGTGTACCTGTCAATATCTTACTCTTATTTTTATTTTTGAGACAATGCTTCTTACTGGCATGGAACTCCCCAAGAAGGCTAAACTGGGCCAGTGGGCCAAGGGATCTGTCTGTTTCTACCTCTTTGGTTCTGTGATTACAGGAAGGTACATACCATCATATCCAGCTTTTAATTGTTTATTTTTTTAAATTCCTTTATTTTTGAGAATTTCATACATGTATACAATGAAATATGAACATATCACCCCATTTCTCCCTTGAACTCTCCTATGTATCCCTAATATTCTCCCCTCCCAACTTTATGTCTTTTTTCTTGATAACACCATAAGTCCTGTTACTGCTGCTCATATGTGCATGGGTGTGGGGCCATCCACTGGAGCATGGGAGACCTACCAGTGGTCACATTCTCAGTAAAGAATGATTCTACCTCTCCCCCAATCCCAGTAAGTATCCTCTACCAAAAACTCCTCACATGGGGTGGGGCCTGGAGATCATCTGGCACATCAATACCTGGATTTTGGCTGCCTTAATCTTGTGTAGGTCTTGGGCAGATAACCACCAATGCTGTTGTAAGAGACTAAATCCCTAATAAACACCATCACTGAGGAAAAATGCAAATGACATTCTTCTGTCTTCTCTTTGGTCAGAAACAAAGACCTCAGGCTACCCTCTAGTAAGGAAGGTTCTCTTTCCAGTTGACTAGTTCCAATCAATTCAGGTAAGACTGAGGCCAGACCTGGACACTTCTTCATTTGAAGTCATAAATCCATCAGTCTTTCTTTCTTTGTTGAAATTGACCAGTCCTATGTTAGGGGAAGGGAAACTACTCAAACACTTAAAAGTCTCAAGCCCTCCTGGGGACTTTGCAATTTGTTTCCAAATTCTCCTCTCCACTTGTAGAGAGCTTTATCTTTATGTGTGTGTATGAATGTATATTTGTGTATATTTGTGACTCTTTATTCTTTCTGAATAAAGTTCCTGTGATGTCTGAGATTTTCCCTTACTTTTAATTCTTTAATTGTTGGAGAAAGTGAACCCAAGCATTAAATGGTAATCAACACTTCTAGTTTGTTAATGCCAACCACAACACTGTGAGTTCATGATTGCAGTGGCCATGCCATGTCCTGAAGACAGCAATTCACTACATTCCTCCACATCCTCCAACTCTTATATTCTTTCTGCCTTCTCTTTTGTAATGCTCCCTGAGCCTTGGTGGTGAGGAGGTTTATATAGATTTCCCCATTTATGGATGAGCACTTAGTTTCTTATCCTTAGAACTTTGACCAGTCACGTATCTTGCCAATGACTGCTGACCACTGCAAAAAGAAACTTCTCTGACCAAGGTTGAGACCATCTCAAGTCTATGGGTATAGCCATAAATATTTAGAAGGCAATTTAAAAGCATGACCATTAAAAAAAAATAACAATAGAAGCTTGTAACCTAGTGCCTATGACCTCCCCAGCCATGGGCTTTCAACCAGGATTCTAGAACCAGGCAAGAAATTTCCTTCTGTGGAGCAGCCCTCTAATTTCCATAATCGTCATGCCATTATTGTACCAGTAGGCACATCTTGCCTGGCAGGGTCAATATTGCAACATGGGGAGAAGGGGTTGGGGGAAGGACAGGGCAGTGCTATCTAAGGTCACTGGTATTCTTGTTTCTCCACTAGTCTACATAGTACTTTCTCCATTATGAAATCTAGCCAGCAGTGAGGAAATTTTCCTGTGGGTTTTGATTCATTTCTCTATGGTCTATAATCAAAGTGTGTAGTTTAACAACAGGGTCTTATCATGTAATTATGGTGGGTAATCAAGGGCAATGGTAATAGCCTGCATTGTTTTGGAGGCCTCTGGGGTCTCCCTGACACCAGTAACTCATAGGGAGGAAATTCCATGTCTTCTACTGCAATTTTCATTTAGTAACTCATGTCTTCTGGGAGAAATATTGTCCACCCAGGCAGGGTACTTCCTTTCTGCATTTATTTAAAACTTGATTTGAAAACCTTAACATATATGACAGAATGCATGAAATCCTGTGGGTGGGCTATGGGGGATGCAGATAGGGGAGCGGTTGAAATATGATACAATCTATTGTTTGAAATGCACAAAAAATGAGTGTATTTTGAAATTAGCTTGCTAACTTGTGGGATTCCTAGATGGATTTTTTAAATACATCCTTAGTTTTGATTAACACACCAGTGTTCCCTCCTCTCCCTCATTTCCCTGCATCCAGCCCTGCTTCATCCTTTAACCTTTACTATTTACCTCCTCTTTCTTTGTCATGTGTTTTACTATCCCACAGCTTACTTTTCATTTTAATTGACTTGTGAGATACAGCAGGTAGGATACACTGAAGATGCAGAGGCAGGAAGATTAGGAGTCCCAGACTGCCCAGCTTTTGCAATGTGGGTTCTGGGGATCTAACTCAAGTCCTCATGCTTACAAAGCAATCACTCTTATGACTGTGCCATCTCCTAAGACCCATGATTAATGATGGAGAATGTTAAAATGTGAGGTTATGCTGGTTTACATAGTTAGGTAGAATCTAGTCATGGGAACCTGGAGAATGAGATTTAGAAAAGGAGACATAATGGTGGAAGCTGAAGTCCAGAATGATATAACTGCTGAACGAAGCCATGAACCAAGGAATGGCAGAAGCCATTAGAAGCTGGAAAAGGCAGGGAGGGGGCTGTCCACTCCCATAGCCTCCAGCAGGAATGCAGCTCTGATAAAGTCCTCCTTTCAGTCCGGTGAGACTCACTTCAGACTTCTGACATCCAGCCTTTAAGGACTTTACACTGTGTTGTTTTAAAGCACAGTGTCTGTGATGATTCCTTACAGTGGCAGCAGATATTAATTCACTAGGTTTTTATTTTATTTTGTTATTTTATTAAGACAAGTTGTAGAATAAACACCCCTGGGCTAGTAAACAAAACACCAGGTCCAATTTACCTTATCACAAAGCAGGTAAACTTGAGTAATTCATTTAATTTTTCTTAGCTACATTTTCTTGTTCACAAAAACCTTCCTCAGAAGAGGTTTGCAAGAATTTACATTCTAAGCCTTTAAGAGCACACTGAGAACTGTACCCAGCAAAGCATTATTGATATTTTCAAGGTAGCTTCTTGTTCTACTCTTGCTTCTGCTCTCCAGAAATTCTGCTGAGAGCTGACCCCCGCCGCCAAAGGAAAGCAAACACACTGCCATGGTGATTTTACTCTTCTCAGTGAACAAATTATTCATTTGTCTAAGAGCCAGATCTGTGACTGAAATGATTATCCAAACATACAGATAATTTACCAAATTCAACTCAAGATTTATATGTCAAACACATTTAAATAATTTTATTATTTCTATATAAGCTACATATGTCTATGATAGCTAATAAAAACTCTAAAGGACTTTGAATAGTACACATGTAATAAAAAACTGTCACATATTGTATCACTTGGAGTATTCTATAACCATTGGAGTAATATCCTTCCATGCATGCAAGCATATGTCCATGAATATTTTTTTAAAAACATTTTTAAATGTAAATTACAAAGTTTTAACTATATGTAAAAGCATTAAAGAGTTGTATACATTTATGTGGTACCATATGATGCTTTGATACATACACTCATTGCATAATGTCTAAATTACATTAAACATGCATCTACTCAAATATTTATCATGGTATAAGCATTAAAAACCCTTTCTGCTTGTGTTTTGAAGTACATAGCACACTGTCGTTATCTATAATGCATCAACTCATTGCACAGTAGAGATTCCAACTCTTCTCACTGTAACTTAGCACCCATTGACTAACTTTCCTTCCTCCCTATACTCTCAGCTTCACTTAGCAATCATTCTACTCACCTCTAGGACATCAGGATATCAGCACTTTTATTTTTTAAATATTTATGTGTGTGTGTATGTGTGTGTGTGTGTGTGTGTGTGTGTGTGTCTGTGTCTGTGTCTGTGTATGCTACAGGGCATGTGTGGAAGTCAGAGTTTCAGGATTTGATTTTCTCCTGCCACTGTGGATTCTTTGGATGAAACTCAAGTCATCAAATGTGACAGCAAGTGGTTTTGCTGAGCCATCTCACTGAATCTACATCAACATTTTTTAAAATCAAAGTCAGTAAGATCTGCATTCGCCTTGCTTCCTTTACCATAATCTTCTCAAATTCCATATAAGTTGTTGAAAGTGTCAGGAATTCAATTTTGTTTATGGTTGGACAATATTCCACCTTGTATACATACCAAATAGCCTCCATTCATCATTTGATGGCTTTGGGCTGTTTACATTTCATGACTCTTTCTTGTCAAGACTGCTGCAATAAAAATGGGTGTACAGACATTTTTCCAGGTTGATTTCATTACTTTGAATATATACCCAAGACTGGAGCTACTGAATCGTATGGGAGTTCCACTTTTAAATTTTGAGGAAACTGGATACTACTTCTTAATGGCTGCATTAATTTACATTCTCACCCACTGAGTGAAATGAGTCCCTTTTCTTCCCATCTTCAATAGCACATGTGCATTATTTTGACAGTGGTTGTTCTTCCTGGAGTAAGGTGTGTTCTCTTTGTTTTGATTTGCATTTCCCTGATGACTAGTAGGGTTTTTTTTTGTTTTTTTTTTTTTTGGCTTTTGAGTTTTGAGACAGGGTCTCCCTATAGTCCCAGCTGACTAGTAGTTTTAAGAACACTTTTTTTTCAAACCCCTATTGATTATTGATATGCCATCTCTTGAAAAATGGCTATTCAGGCCCTGCACTTGTTCTTCAAATTGTTTTATTCAAATAGATCTCTCTCTCTCTCTCTCTCTCTCTCTCTCTCTCTGTGTGTGTGTGTGTGTGTGTGTGTGTGTGTGTGTGTGTTTTTAGAGTCCTTATATACTTTGGATACTATCTCCTTATCATAGGTATAGTTTACAAATATTTTATCTTACTATATAAGTTGTCCTATCACTCAGTTGATTATTTCTTCTGTTTTGCATAGATTTCTTTTAGAAGAAAATATATAATGTTAAAGATTTTTTTTTTATGTGTGTCTGCATGAGTTATATGGCTCGCATGTGTGCAAATGCCTGCAGAGGTCAGAGGACATTGGATCCCCTGGAACTGGTTTTGAGTCACTTGATATGGGTGCTGGGAACCAAACCCTGGTCCTCTGCAGGAGCAGTCAGTGTTCTTAACTGCTGAGGTGTGTCTCCAGTGCCCTTGCATCAGCTTTAAAAATTGATGTAATACCATTTGCCTCTTTCTGCTTTTCTTTGTTTTGATGATCTTGTCTAAAACATCCTTGCCATGCCCATGTCCTGGTGACTTTTTTGTGTTTTCTTCTAGCATTTCAATTGTTCTAGTTTTTATATTTATAATCTTTATTCTACATTGATTCTTGTAGCTTTTGAGAAATCAGGGGTCTAGTTTAACTTTTCTGTACTTGGACAATCAATTTCCCAGCACCATATATCAAAGAGATAGTCTTTTTCTTTTTAAAGTAGTTTAACTTTTATTAATTATTACTGTTGTATGTGTGAATAAGGATGATGATGATGATGATGATGATGATGATGTGTATATGTGTGTCTAACTGTGAGTGCAGGCCTGCACATGTCATGACGTGTGTAGAGGTCAGAGGGCAACTTTTGGCAGTCAATTAATCCGCTCCTTCCATCAGTGCTTCTGGGGATCAAAGTTAGGTCACCAGGAGTCTTTTTTATTAGATGACCCACTTCATCAGCCCAAGACTGTCTTTTCTTAATGTACATTCTTAGTACTGTCAATGAAAGCCAGTTGCTGTAGATGCATAAATTCAATGCTAAACTCTCTATTATGTGCCATTTCATATTGTCTTATTATGTCTCTATCTCTTTATTGTTTTTGTAGTTTAATATAATTTGATTTATTTATGACTAATTTATTTAACATTGTCTTTTTCAAATCTGCAAATAATTTTTATCTGCAAACATTTTGCTTTATCACTAGCTCCATGGGATTACATGTCTTTCCATTTTAGCTTGAGTTTCTCTCATTTCAGAAAAGCAATGTACTTTTCCTGCCATGGAAAATGGAAGGGTTGCCCAATATTATATATATTTTAAAGCTTTTGTTCTCTAATGAGCGTAGACAAAATGTTATCATTTCTCTTCTTGGCTGTTGTGTCTCTCTCTCTTAATACTGTGTTACTTAGACTAGTAGACCTTCATAGTGCATATTGAAGGGTTCTTGATTTATTAGGTTTGGCAAGAATTGTTTTGATTATTCAGGGTTTGTGTATGTATGTGTGTGTGTTTGTGTATCTATAGTTACATGCTAAATTTTAGTTTTAAATATATCTGTGAAGAATATCATTGGTAATATGTTTAGGAAATAAATTGTTTGCAGTATATATTAGCTAACATGAACATTTGAAAATGTCGATTCTTGCAATCTGTGAACATTGTATGTCTTTCCCTTTTTTGTTGTCTTCTCCAATTTCTTTCATCAATTTTTTTTAAAAGATTCTTGTATATGTACATGAGCACTTTACCTGTATGTATGTATGTGCACCATGTGTGTACTTGGAACCCACAGAGGCCAGAAGAGGGCGTTAGATTCCTTGGAGTTAAAGTTATAGATGATTCCGAGCTTCCCTGTAGACTGAACTCAGGTTATTACAAAGTCAGCAAGTTCTCTTAACTGCTGAGTCATCCTCTAGGCCTACATCAGTAGTTTATAGTGTTGGGAAATATTTACATTTTGATTAAATTTATTCTTCTGACTTTTTGTAGCTACTATGAGATTGCTGTCTTGATATCTTATTTTAGATAATTGGCATCCATCAAGACACATAGTTTCAATGATAAATCCTCTATCATGTTCCATTTCATAGTCTCTGTATAATGGTTTTGCATCTTGCAACTTTTCTGAACTCATTAGTTACATCAAGTTTTGGGTGCAGTCTATATATAAGAGTTTTTCATCTGTAAACAGTGGAAATTTTGCTTCTTTTTTTTGAATTTGCATGCCTTTACCTATTTTTCTTGCCTGTTTGCTCTGGCTAAGATTTACAAAGCTATATTGTTCAGATTGTTGCAGCTTTCAGTTTTCTGCCCTTTACACAGGACTAATTGTTGGCTGATTATATATGATCTTTATTATGATGAGGTCCATATTTGTATACCTACTATTCGGGCATTTTCTATCATTTGGGGATGTTGAACTTTACCAAATGCTGTTTCTTTCTTTATTAAGATGATCATGTTTTCACCCTTCTTTCTGTTGAAATGTTTTACATATTTATTGATTTCTATATATAGATCTTCCTTGCATCATTGAGTCCCGTTTGTTTATGGTGACAAATCTTTTAAATATACTTTTAATTAGGCTTGGTCACAGTTCTATTTCATTGGAACTTTAATGTCTATGCTGTTCAAGGATTTTGTCATGCACTTCTTTCATCTTGTTTGATTTTTCATATCAGGATAAGGTTGGCCTCGATATGCGGTGGGAGGAGCTGGAAGAATTTCTTTTGCCTCAAAATTTGAAGGGCATTATTGAAGATTTTGATTTTTCCTTCTCCTCCTCTTGTTCCTCATTCTCTTCTCCACCTTCTCTTTCTTCTCCTTCTTCAAGGATGGAAACCAGGATGTTGGACATTCCAGGCAAATGTCCTGTTGCTACTATGTAACGCTGTAGCACTAAGATACTTGAGTCTTGGGTAGAACCAGCAGTGATTCTTCTGGTTCTGGGATTTACTTTGATAATAACTTTTTATTACTGATCAAATCTTGTTGATCGTTGGTCTGTTTAGGCTTTCTATTTCTCCATGATTCAATCTTGTTAAGGTTTATTGTACTTTCCCCTCTTCAATATCCATTTTTCATTTACTATTTATCCCAAATTCATTTGCATATTAAAACAAACATATTCAATTTGTTGGTAATTCATATAGGCTATTTTATTTTCTGGATATATATAACAAGACTTTCTTTTATGCATTTCTTTATTTATTTAGGTATTTAAACTCTTGCACTATCGTTTCTTTGTTGTTGTTTTTTGTTTTTTTTTTGTCTTTTTTGAGACAGGGTCTCCCTGTAGCCCCAGCCCCAGCTGGAACTCACTATGTAGACTAGGCCGGCCTTGAACTCATGGAGATCTGCCTGCCTCTGCCTCCTGATTGCTGGGATTAAAGGCATGAGCCACCACGCCCACTCTTGTACTATGTTTTTACAGAGTGGTGAACACTGAAAAATTACTTCTCCCACAGAATTATAACTACATATTCCCAGAAAGTATAAATATGCAGTTGAACTATTTCATCATTTTATCAATTACGTATAAAACAAATTATCAAGTATCCAATTATTAAGTTACATAGCTCAAAAGGCATATAAAATATTAGATGACTGTTCAGTTCATTATCAGAGCCCATGTTTTCTGCAATAGAGGTTAGGGAGAAAAGGGAGATGAACCATAATTCACACAAAATGTTGGAAAACAACTTCTGATAGGTGTGGAAAAATTTACAAGCGTTTCTGAAATTTTTGATAATTGTTTAGCTACAACAACGCATCTGGACCTTTAAAAAATATTTGCTCAATTAAAGAGCATGTTCTACATGTTTATAGGAGACAAAGGCAACATTTTTCTGAAACTGCCTAATAGTCGCTCTCATTCTTTTCTCAGGCCCTCCCTGTTAAGGTGCACCTCTGAGTGTAAACTTTAAATCAACTATAAGTCTTGTTGTGTGGAAACATTATTAAATCTATGTACTTCTGTACCAATGTAGATATTCAAAATGGTCGTTTCCGATAACAGCATATAATAAGACAAAGACATTAGATAATCACTATAAGGCTTGTTTTTAAAAAAAATCAATGGCTAAGCAAACCTGATGTGTACTGTTATGAGTGTGGCAGATATAAACATAACCAGAGAGGCCCTACAGTGTTTGAAATGACTGAAGCAATAAACCAGGTTAGGTCTATTGTACTCTTAGTTCCTGGGATTTTGTTTTTATATGATACTAAATGTATACAAGTTTTGTGCTGGATATATTGGCACCCAGCTCTTCTAAATCCCTTATATAGCGACAAGATTCTGGCACAGGAATACATTTAAAGACCTTGGAAGCAGAATCATACCATATCTCAATACCATATGATTTGAGGAAAGGTCAGTTGGTACAAATAATAAGCACACTTTAATTGCTGATCAGCAAGAATCTTTTGCTAAGTAGCCAGATAGGTCAGACATAGCCCAAACATAGGGGTTGCAATTTTGTCAAGGTTGTGGCCTGGTAAACTGGTTTTCAGCAGATTTATTCACCAAGTCAACTGTTGGCTAATTATGTACAACAAATTAGGTCCCATCTGAAATTCTGCTTCCAAGGCAATGGCATCAGGCACCCCAGTTTATCGAATACAGCATTTGTTTCTATGACCGTTGGAATTTGAAGCTTAGTGGCATTTTAGGACCGTGCTTCTCCAGATACAAAGCTGCTTACTGTTAAAAGCTCCACGATGCTTTTGTCTTCTGAATTGTACTGCATCTTCATAATCATTTCTTCAATTAATACTAGGGCAACCAGCACTGAAGCTCTCCCAAGGCCTGAAGCGCAACGGACCACAATGCAAATTCTTCATAAAATCTAATTAGTTCACAGGACTTAACCAGTCATTAACAATCTGGTTGAATGGTGGTACACCGTCACCAAAAGGCCAATCAAGAACATGAATAGCTTCTTTCTCCACGAGACTAGTGCTTCATATATTCTTACTGTGGTGGTAACTCCGTATTTCATCAGTTCCTCTATACATTTACTTAAGGTTGCATTGGTTGCACGGTGTATAAGGAATTTCATATTCTTGTTTGTGGCAGGAGCAGGTAGGTTCATTCGAGCCCTGCCAAGTCAGTCAAAGAACTCTCAATAGGGTTATGAAAGAACTAAAAAAAACACTGATACAGAAATTATGTAAAATAAAAAAAGACCGAAGTCTATGTCCATATTCAATATACTCCACTCAAAACTCTCCGTGCTTTGAGTATGAAATTGGGAGAAATGGGAAATGAATCTCCTAACAAGAGGCAGCGACTCTTCAGTCCAGGAATACAAGACACAGAAAGTGCACTGGGGTTTACCCGGTCCAGGTCTGAGCTCTTGTATGCTACTTTGCAGGTTTCAATTCAGCACCTGTGTCCAGCTTATCCACTCTTCCAGGGGCTTCCTGGTGCAGTAATAATGCATCTCTACAATTCCCTTGTCTGCATAGAGGTCATGCCGTGCCTGGCAGAAATCGCCACTGCGCTTCAGAAACTCCATTAACGTGTGAACAAGAACACCACAGAGCTGAGGATTATGTCTGCTCACTGAAGATTGTGGCCTAGTCATACAGCTGGTCCTGCGGTGGCGCAGGCGGCTGCAGGGCAGGTGGCAGAGGGCATCACCGGGCAGCAGCAGAGATCCAGGCGGCGAGGGCAACAGCCATAAACGATCCCACCACAGGCCAGAGCCAATGCGCATGCCCGGACCCAAGATACACTTACTAAGCTCCCGTACACATGAAAGTTCATACTTCTGGAATTATAAATACATTATAATCGAGTCAATGTATTTCAACATGAATTTTTGACATTATTTTTATAGGACTGACTTTGTTCAATGCTTATAGTAAGGCCTGGCCAATTATTATTTTCTACAAAATTTGTATCAGATTGGTCACAATTAACTAATTTTTACTGGCCCAGGACAGCTTCCTTAGCTGAGCAGGCTGCCACTTGGAAGCCCGAGATTGTCACAGTGGGAGGTGAAAGCTAAAGGCGCCTCAGTCTCTCACTCCCAATCTGTGTTCTGAACATTCGGATACAAAGCTTACACTCTCTGGCCTGCAGGTTAAATGAAAAAGTAATGTATATCCCTCATTTTGATACATTTTGAAAACGTTCTTCTTACAAAATCTATTTCCTTGGAACATTTGCAATTCCCAAGTGTAAGAAGATCATTTAACTGTAAATAAATACACTCACATTACACAGTGTCCATCTTTAATTTTGTGAGAAATAGGGGCATATGCATCATTTTTATTTTACCCTCATTAGTTTAATAATTGATAGACTAAGCATATTTTTATTGGTGATTTTTGTTGCGACTTTTGGCATAGGGTTTCACTATGTGTCCAACGCTGGATTTGAACTCCTGATCCTCCTGCCTCAGTCTCCTGAATGCTGGGATTACAGGTGTGTACCGCCATGCCCAGGTCCCATTGGTTATCCCCTTCCCTTTTAAAAATTAATTTTATTGCAGTAGCAATGATCTAAATCAGGGTCTTAAACATCCCAGGTAAGTATTCTACCACTGAGCCATACCCCAGCCCTTACTGGTTATTTTCTTAGGGAAATATGTTGCTTATGTATTTTTCCCATTTTTTTGGACTGTATAAAAGTTTAAGTTATTTTCTCCTTTGAATTATCTTCATTGAGGTGCAATTGAACAGTTTCATCATTACATAATTCACATGCCACATAATTCACAAATTAAAGCATAGTATGTTGATAGACCAGAGCACCCATCGTCATAACTTAATTTTGGAACATTTTCCTTATTCCTAAAAAAATTAAAGCTCCTTAGAAATCACCCCGTTACTTTCTTCTTCCTGTGGTTCTGACAACCATGACTTTGCTTTCTAATTCTAAATTTTCCACGTGTATATTTCACGTAAGTGGAATATGTAGTCTTTTGTAACTATGTTTTTAACTATGTTAAAGTTTATTTTCATGGCTTATCTTATAGCTTATATCCAGACCTGATTCCTATGACTCATTGCATTTATCTCATTCTAGTGAATATGCTGTATTTACTTATCCAGTTATCAGTTGGTAGATATTTGTGTTGCTGCCACTGTTTGGCTTATTTGAGCAATGCTACCATTAACATGCATGTTCATATTCATGTTCAAGGGTTTTGTGTGTGTGAATACACTTCTGTTTATGTTGTATGAATTAATAGGAGTGGCGTTGGTAATATGTAAAGTCTGGGTTTGACATTTTGAGGAAATGCAAAATTACTTCCAATGTAGTGTTGAAGCATCTTATATTCTAACCAGCAAAGTTTGAAGGGTCCAACTGTTCTACTGACCTCATTAATAGGTTATTTTCTGTCTTTTGAATGTGGCCCTCTTAGCAGGTACCTCATTTTTATTTTGATTTATACTTTCCTACTATCTAATGATGTAATTGTCTTCTCACATGCTTAACCATTTGTGTATCCTTGAAGAAATGTCTAGCTACACACTCTTGATTGTAAACAGAGTTGTTTATCTTGTTATTGAGTTACAAACATTCAGCATACAGCTTCTTACCTAATGAGTGATTTGAAAAATAATCTCTTTCTTGACAGGTCTTCACTACCTGAGGGTGCAATTTGTGGCACAAAAGTTTTAATTTTGGTGAAGCCAAAAATTGTGTATTTCTAAATTTGTATCATGTCACCTCACAAATATAGTTACATGCAGTAAAGTTCACTTTTGCATTGTATGTATGTGCTTGTGTCTGTGTGTGTGTGTGTGTGTGTGTGTGTGTGTGCGTGTGCAAGTGCAGCCCCTAGGCACCTTACCATGCATGTGTATGTAGAAGTCAGAGGACATATTTCAAGGGTCTGTTCTTTCCTGCCACCTTCAGGCTTGCAGGCAAGCTCCTGTACCTGTCATACCAACATATACCCTGGAACACTGTAATCAATTTTATGTCCCTAAATATTCGCTTTTCTGAGAATATCAAATCAGTAGACTCATAGACAGTAAAATAGAATTTCTTTCTAGCAAATGACTGTCTATCCAACTGATTTTTATATTCAAACCACTTGGTGGATTATCAGTCTTGGGACCCTGCTTCCTTTACCTCAGCTCATGCTTTTCATTTTGATTTTTCTTTTACTTAGCTTTGGATGACACCTTTATTTTGCATATACAGTCCATTAAAACAGTAGCATTCTGTTGTTCAGATATGTACATTTATGACCTATAAAGTTTACAATCAAACTTGCCAAGTGTTGAGACAAATCAGGTAAAAATATATAAGGATGAAAAGATTATAAATGTATGAAAATTTTAATTTAGTTTTTTCAAATAAGAGAATATGCTGTTAAAATTAGTCCTCAGAGAGAAGTACAAGGATAAACACATTAAAGTACAGTTGATCCTCTGAGTTTTGGAAAGACACAGTGTCCACCATCTAGTTATAGTGGACAACCAGGAGCAATGGGAGGAGCTGGTCTTTTCTTGGGTGCCACTGGGGCTTCCCTGACCAATATCTGCCATTGAGATTTTCATTGAATAGCCCATATCTTCTGGGAGCAGCATCATCCATGCATGCAGGATACTTCTGTTCAAATTCTCTTAAAAAATATATTGTTAATCAGCTTTCAGATTAATTGATTTTCATATAACTACCTCGTGTATCCTTAGTTTAATTAACTCACTCCTTACCCTCTCTTCTTCCCAACTCTCTTATTGTCACTTAAGCCTTTAACCCTGAGTATTTCCACCCCCTTCTTTATGTCTCCTATATTCTAATATCCCCTATTTGAATTTTTCTTGGAATGGAAGACTATGGGTTTCCATATAGTTTTTTCAAATACCCTTCCTTTTGGTAAAGCCTTCTACCAATACCATGTTTTCCCATCCCCCACACCTTTACATGTTTGAACTTTTCCATCCTCACTATTCACTTTGGATGCAGGATGTAGAGAACTCAACCTCAAATCAACCAGAAAACTTTCTCCCTGATGGCTAACTTACATAGTGCCAGACATGCCATGCAGGTTCATGTTGGAGAGAAACATCAGTGGCTTTACCCAGTGCTGGACCCTGCTTGTTACAATATGAACTTGCCTGGCATCATGTGTTCACTGGTACAATAGTCGGGATGACTACTTTTTGCTTGGATATGAGGCCTAATTCACGGGGGGGGGGGGTAGTTCATGCTTGACACTATAAAATAGCCTGGCCAGATGCCCATGACTGGGTAAGTCATAGGCCCTACAGATGTTGTTTTGCTAAATGATCATGCTGTCAAATTGCATTCTAAATACTTATGTTTATATTATAACCATGGATTTGTGCTGCTCTTAACTTTGGTCAGAGAAGTTTTTTTTGTTTGTTTTTTTGTTTTTCCCAGAGGGTAATGATTAACAAAGAGACTCATAACTGGTCAAAGTGCCAAGGATAAATCACACTGAATGCTCAGTTTGGATGGGGCATCTATCTCAACCTCCCACCATCCAAGGCTCAGGGAACTTGAGGGACGGGGGACAGAAAGCTGACTTCTTGACTGTTGGTACAAATCAACTCACAATGGTTAAGTTTATCTGCACAAGCGAAAACAAGATAAACTTCCAGGATGGGTCGGAGAGGGGCCACAAAGTTCCACAGTTATCAGAGGAACAGAGGAGCTATTAATAGTTAATTGCCACTGAGGGAGGGAAAATCAGTTTCCTTTGGGGACTTGGCCTTTGGTAGGTTGCTCATTCCTTAGTGGATGATCACATTCCCATGAGCATATTGTACCAATTGGACTCAGAAGGTTATTAAAAACAATAAAATAAGACATAAGATTAGGAGGGAGATATGGTGGAGGCTCTATGGGGAGCTGCAGGAAGTTAATGGTAAATGAATAATGGTAAATGAATTGCACAAATATATGAAACTTTCAAAGAATAAAACATTATTAATAAAAAACCCTTCTGTACACCTCTGCTGCATCTACAAAGGTCTCACTGCTGTAAGATTAGGCTAGTTACTGGCCCAGGCTCAGTACTAAGACCCAGATCAGTTTCAGGATCTGGGAGGAAGATGGTGAGGCATGCAGCTTAGTGATGGAATTCTGAGATCGTACAGTGGGTTTCACTCTGCTCCTTACTGTTCTAACCTCACAAGAGGAAGTGGAAATATTCAGGGACAGAGTTGACCACCATCACCCCATTGAAGAAATAGTCCTTGACAGCTAAGAAGGTGAGAACAAAGTCATTCTAGACAATAGATACAGAATCAGATTGATTAAATGAGCATATGGAAAATAATGTCAAGGTTACATAGACTGCTTTTGAGAATGTTGAAGGTAGATGTTCCTTCTTTGTACAAGATATTAGACTATTAGAGTACAGAAAGTGATATCCTCTCCAGAACAGAGCTGCTCTGAGATTGGTTCAGACATGCACACAGCCTTTCTACCACAGGTGCCACCCAGCATGCCCCTGCTCTCTGTTGCTTCTGACTCTGGCAGGAGGCACAGAAAGAAGTGTCCGATTAGCCCAATGGTGAGAATGTCACCAATAAAAGTGTGCAACAAAATTTTCAATTCTACTCACAGAAAGGCAGTCCCCACCGGTATCTTATGTGCTATATTAGGTAGTGGTGTACATTTTCTCAATTTTGCACCATGTTCTATGGTATGAGTCTTTTTAAAATCTGAGATCAAATTTAGGGCCATGTGCATGCAGGCAAGTGTTCTACACTGAAGCCCATTCTCAGGTCTGGAATGTTTTACAAAAGGATGAGAAAGGAAATTTGCAGTTGTTGTAATATGCTTTTTTTTTTCTTTTTATGTATGATGAGCTGAGAAGTCCTTTGGCTGAGGCTTCTGCATTCTCTTTGCCTCTGCAAACTTTCCTCTTCTTGTCTTCCACTGAGATGTGGAGTTTGCTCTCCTGGGATCCACATGGGCTTTCCCTGGGCTTTTCCTTTGTGTACTTACAAATGTTTTTATTCTTGTGTCCACTGCAATCGCATTACAGTAAATAATGTCTGTAGGCTGCTACAACTTGTATCTCTAAAAGGTTGCTGACATTAATATATTTTGTGAAGGAATCTGGGGACTAACTGAAAATAATAAGTATTCTAAATCTCATGCTGAATTGAGTGTAAACTGATTTTTATATATTTGGTTTGGATTTTGGTGTCTGTTTTTATTATACTTCTCAGTGGCTTCCTGAAAAGTACAACTCACTTCCCTGGTTGTTGCAATTTGGAGTGGCTTTGTAGATTTTATAGGCTCTGACTGATGGGCCCATCTGACTTTGGCTAATTCCTGTGGGTCAGGTGCCCAGGCATGGTCTCCCGGGATCCTCCACACTAAGTCCAACAAGACCGCAATAAAGATGTAAGCAACTCTATTCTCAACTGAGCTCTCAGATCATGAGATCTCTCTAAGCTCATTCAGGTTGCTGGAAGAATTAAAAAATTTTGTGTGTACCTGCATGAAAGTCTCAACCTTGGCTGGCTAGAGGCCAACCTCAGATATCAAGGCTCATCTGCGGATGCCTTCCACAGTTCCTCAATACATTGATTTCTTAAATGTGGCCACTCCCATTGTTAGGCAGCCAGGACAGTTTCTGTATTGACAGAAGGACGGGTCTTTTTTTTTTTCCAGCTAACTCAGGCTGACCCAGATTACGTTCACTTGTAATGAACTCAACTGGAACCTTAATTCCATTGGTGAAATTCTGCTGCTGCATTCTACTGAACAATATTAACTTGTGGAAGCAAGTCACATGTCTTTCCACACAGAAAGACAGATTCTATGAAAGTCACAACCAGAGGATACTGGTCACTGGGGGTCTAACAAGATTGTCTTATTGGGGGAGGATTTCATGTCAAGGCAGCTGTTGGGTCAGAGTTGAAAGTTGATATTGTAGAAATGGAGTTACCAGAAAGGTGTTACCTCATGATCAAAAGTTTGAAAAGGAGGTGTTGACTTGAAAGATGATATAGAAAAACAGAAAATGAATTTTACAGTAAAATATTTTCAGCGGAGTGGATTATAGGGAATTAGACTGACTAGCGAGGGTATCATGGTATAAACTCAGGAGCAGATGTGCAGAGCTTCACACACTGCTCTTGAACCATGTTCTATGGGCATTATCAGTTCCATCTAGGGAAATTATAACCCCTTTTACCCATGTCATTCATACACACTCTGCTATTTGTTGTGTCTCTGGGAGGCATGCGAGAGCTTTGAACGTTAAAACTATCTATTTGGGGCTGGAAAGATGGTTCAGCATTAAAAGCACTGGCTGCTCTTGCAGAGGACCCAGGTTCAGATCCCAGCACCCACAAGGCAGCTAACAACTGTCTGTAATTCCAGTTCCAGGGATTTGATCCCCTCTTCTGACCTCTGCAGGCATTGCCTGACACCGGTGCACTTACAACATGTAGGCAATACACTCATATACATAAAATTAAAAAATATGTATTTAAAAAATTACCTCTCTGGCCTCTTATCCAATGTCGAGGTCACACAGGGAGGCAGGTAGCAGCTATCAGTGAATCCCCACTTCCAAGCAGAAATTTTATAGAATAATGAAGGGATGTGTGCATTTAGGGTCCAGTGGGCTTGGCCTACAAGAAGCAGAGATGCATCTTATCACAGAGACACCCTAATTTATACAGGTTATCTTATGCCAGAATGAAGTCTGTTGAGAGGAGGGACAGATCAAACTCTGGCCTTGCCTTCCAGGATGACAAGTTATCAGAGATATTTGACGTAGGTGTGGAGTATGACAGACTTAGGAGATATATATATGTATATATATATGCAGTCAGCATCATTTAGTGCTCACTGTCAGATGATCTAAATTCTTCATGTTAATTAATTCACTTATTCCTCATAACTGTCTCATAGATTGCATTTTTATCTATCTTATCACTAAAATCAAAGTCATACAGTAGCTAGTAACTTGGACACAATATGACAAGCATAAAACAGCGCATCTGTGTCTATATTTCGGCAGTGCACTGTGTGTCTACTCGGCCCACGGGCTCCATCTCCAGATCGACCGCCTCCTCCTCAAGCCATGGTGCAATCTGCAACAGTGTGGGCAGAGATGCCATCTGAGAGACCTGTGGGGACTTGCTGAATGCATGCATTCTGAGGAGGAAAGCCAGCTCTTGTTCCTGAACTGGGAGCTAAGAAACGGGGAAACACGTTACCAGAGCAGTTAATGAAACTGTGGTGCAGACTATATGAAGTCTGACCTGTTGGAATTTTGGCTGCAGTTTGTCTCACTGGGTCCCAGACATAGCTAAGTCTCAGGGATAGACTGGGCTCTGAAGGTTAAAGAGCAGCATGCCGAGCAAGGCAGGAAAATTAACTTAACAAGCACTTACCTGTCATGTGTTGAGGCTTGTTCAGAGCTTGAGAAATTCACAGGGGAGCGGGATGATCCTGTCCTGGAATTCTTCCCAGGTGAGCAGTACTTTTGGCTCTTGGGTCCCTATGTGGATCAGATGCTCATTTTATCCCAACAGAAACCAAATCATTGCAGTATGTGCAAATATGTTAAGACGAAACAATGTGTCATAGGAATAATGCTCTTAAATTTTGAGGAAAGTACTTGAAATGCTTCTTGATATAGATTAATAAGACGACCTTACTATGCTGTTCACATTCAGCTTTCAATGGCATTTCACATTCTAGGGAAAGAATGTATGGGTTGCTTAGGACACAGAGCAATGAAAAAAAAAAAGGAAATGTCATGGAACTGCAGTCTCTACTGACATTAGACATGAAATTAACATAAAAACCATTTATGTTAAGGGAAGAGAAAACAGAGGCCCATATGTACACTTACTTATTAATAAAATCTATTGCAAAGGTTCTTTGCAAACTACACCCTGCACATAGGCCACAAACACTGCAACCTTACACATACAATATTTCTGCAAAGATATCTACCCAGCAAGCACCTTTTCAACACAGGACTGATTTCACCTTTATTATGGATTCTTGTACCTAAGGGTCATTGTTTCAGATAATAACCAATCCTTCTAGCACCCAAAGCATAGGTTATCATCCTCAGCTCCAGAACTTATGAAACCCTTCTTGCTTTGTCTTTAAGATCCTTTTTCTTCCTTTACATCCAAGAGCACACATGTTCCAGAGGGCAGCTGTCTGTCCATTCCTGAATAAAATCAATTCGGAACAGGGGAGGCTAGTCTCTCTGTTGCTATTTACATTGACTAGACAATTTTCCCTGGAGATCTTGTTCTCAATGTGAAGTCTAAAAGACCATTAGGTTGACAAGACTTATTCCTTTCTGTCTTAAGTGACCTTGGGAAATCATGGGGGCGGTTCAGTTTAGTTACAGTAAATTTAACTCAGTAAATTAAAAGTATAGGATGATTGCTATTTTTTTTAAAAGATTTAAGGTGTTTTTTTTTTTGTGTGTGTGTGTGTGTGTATGTGTGTGTGTGTGTGTGTGTATGTGTGTATGTGTGTGATATTTCCATGGAAGCCAGAAGAAAGTATTGGATCCTCTTTAGCTAGAGTTACAGGTGGTTGTGAGTTGCCTGATGTGGGTGCTGGGAGAGGAACAATTGCTTTCTCTTCTTCTTCTTCCTCCTCCTCCTCCTCCTCCTCCTCGTCGTCGTCCTCCTCCTCTTCTTCTTCTTCTTCATCTTCCTTTTTTTTTTATTTTAAGACAGAGTCTCCCTGTAGCCCCAGCTGACCTGGAACTCACTACTCACTATGTAGATCAGGCTGGCCTCAAACTCACAAAGATCTGCTTGCCTCTGCCTCTGCCTCCTGAGTGCTGGGACTAAAGATGCGTGCCACCAACCACGCCCTGCCTGCAATTGCTCTTAACCACTGAAACATCTCTTCAGTTTCTGAGTTATTTTTATTTATTTATTTATTTATTTATTTATTTATTTATTTATTTATTTATTTATTTAGGTTATACTTTCCTTTTGGGTGTTTAAGGCCATACAATTGGTCCAGATAAACCGATTTATTTTTACTCTTAAGGTCATTTGAGGATCTGTTCCTCAGGGGTCACATAGTCTTGGGAGGAGCCCCTGGCTCCTTTCTTTTACCAGTTCCAACTATGTGAAGATAAGTCAAATGTCCTGCTCGACCATGACTCAAGAGAGGTAGGACCATAGGAGACGGGTATTATTAAGGGAGAAAGGGGGGAAATGGGGGCACCTTGAGTGGGAAAACATGATGGAGGAGTGAGACAATGTAAGAGATTACTAATGCCTAGCTAGTTTTGAAAACCAGAGGGAACTATATTACTCCTACAGCCTACTGACAAATTATACATAGCAGATCGAGAAATATATGTCTAGGTAAGGTTTATCTGAAAACAACTGGTCTTTGCCCAAGATTTATCTACATGACACACAGTAATTAAAAGTACCAGACTGGTGGAACTAACCTTCTTGGGTGTTTAACAGACATATTTTGAGGCCTATAATAAGTTGGTCAAAGGGACATAAAGGACACTTTTTGCTCCTTGCTCTCCTAGGTTGACTATTTTCAGGAGACTATGAGTAATTTATTTTTAACATCACTAGGTTGTAGGTATAAAGCAGAACATTAAGGTTCAAAGGAGCAGGTGAAACATGTGCTTTGTAAAGCATCTTTTTATCCAGTGCGGAGTAATTATCAGGTCTCAGAGGGAATGACCTCAGCAATACAAGCTCAATGACAGAGAGGTGAGCCAGTCTGTAAGGAACAAGATAGTGATTTGTAGGATGGTGAATGGTATAGGGAAGAATTTGAAGTAAACCAGCTTTTAGAGAGAACCTGTAATGTGTTCATAACTTTACACATATTGTCAAAGTTAACCAACCTTCCTAGTACCCAAAGCACAGGTTATCATCTTCGGCTCTGGAAAGAGACCCTGAAACTTAGAAAATTAGACATCTTGGGGATGGAGAGATGGCTCAGCAGTTAAGAACACTGACTGTTCTTGCAGAAGACCTGGGTTCGAATCCCAGCATCCATATGGCAGCTAACAACTCTTTGTAACTCCAGTTCCAGGGGATCCGACAGCCTCTTCTGTTCTCTGTGGGCATTGCATGACTCAGGTGTACTTACCTACATGCAGGCAGTACATGCATACACATAAAATAAAAATAATCAATAAACTATTAAAAAAGGAAATTAGACATCTTACCAAAGTTCTCAAACTTCTAAAGACAGACCTATAGTTGGAACGCAAGTCTTACGAGTTTTGTTTTTCTCTCATCACTATGAGAGAAAATGGAGAATTTTGAAAATCTGACTATATTTTTTGCTTGTTTTTCATTTAAAATCCAGTTAGAATTCTTTTTCTAAATGCCATGCTAATTATGTCTAAGTAGTCAGAACGCTTGACAGGAGAAGTCAAGGAGGCATGGATACAGAGGAGGGAGAGCACAATTGATGGTGCCCACTGACTTAATTCTTAAGCCTAGTATCAATGATTTAAAGCATGAACTTTATTTTAAGACATCTAAATTTCATTAAATAAACATTAATTTAGTTCAGTTAGTTAGCACAACATCCTTGCAAGAAGCATTAGTGAGGGTTCTGGGAGTACCAGAGTGAATTAGATAAATCTTGGATGCCATCCTGTCCAAGGTATCTCACATTTGGCTACAGCAGTAACTGACAGAGAGCTCTTGGTTTAAATACTCAATTAAATAAACTTAAGAGATGATTCTTCTCAGAAAATATGTTTTAAAATTTTTCCTTAGCTTATGAATAACTACCTACCTTCAAGCAGCGTTCTCTGCATGTACATATTCTAAACATCCTTCATCCACTTTTTCTACAGCAGCATAAAATTATAAACTTTAAAGATGATTCAGCCATATGAAAGTGCATTTGCCCATATTTCTATTCATTTGAGAGAGTATGTTGCCTGTTTTCAAAATCTCTAAATCAAAGCAACTTCCAACATGACATGCTAAAAGTAATTGTGCCATGTGAATGAGAAAATCATAAAACTAGCTTCCATTACAGACTAGAACAATTTTCAGTAAGATTTTCTTTGTATATTAGAAGCTAGATTATCCCTGTCAATTTTAAGCTTTTGATTCCCAATCATTTTAAATGTCTTCTTATAAATATTTTGCAAATTGATTTCGATTATAGAAACATTTTTAGTTCAAAATCACTTATAGCCTATGACAGTGAAAAATGAAAAAAAATAACTGGATTATATTTTCAAATTTAATATAATTAAATCCTATTTTAAAACAAATGACTTGAGACTTATTTTATAGAAATTTCCATTGACAGTTAAATTATTGGGAAAGTTACGATTTTGAAATCATTAATATGTTAAATCTGAAAATCAGTTATGATACCCAAACTTGTTGAAATTATTTGAGTTGGTTTATAAATGGCATTTGTAGAGAGTTTCTACAATAGTTAATAACAATGTCAATTCAGTTTTCAGTAGCCGTTTCAGAGAAGGCATATCTAAATTTATCTCGTCTCTGTGATTATCTTAGGAAGTTTAAGTTGCTTAATACTAAGGGATTCTGTACATCATAGAATGCATCCCCCAAACTGTCTCTCATGTGTCACAAGAATAGAAAAAATTGATCCCACCACTATATTCAGGGACTAACTTTTCCATGATAATTTCCATGGTAATTTTAATAAGACCCAAATGGAAATTCAATTTATTAAAACTCATCCTTTCTTCATGTCCTCATTTTCAATTTAATTGGAACATTAACATGAGTCTGAGACTAGAAAAAATTGAATTAAAAGCTTAAAAAATATCTTTAATGCCATGCATTGCTATTATCCAGAATGTCACATATGACTATTTTTGCACCACAGAGGACTGACTCTGGATGACCAGGTGGCTCTGGAGAACCTGCTCCTCATGGAAACTGAGTTCCCATGGTAGGCAGAGCCAACTGCAGCTTGTGGCTCTTTTAAATTTTTTCTTTATTTTTATGAATTTCATACACTACAATCATATCTACCTAATTTCCCCACTCTGAGTCCCCCCATGTTTGCTCCAACATGGTCCCCTCCTAAATTCATATTTTTATTATTTTGATAATGCACTAAGTCCAGGTAGTGCTGCCCATATATACATGCGTGGAAAGCCTACCAGTGGTCACATCCTCAATAGAGAATGATTCTCCCTCACCCAGCAACTGTGGTCCTCAGTAAGGAATTGGAGCAGAGATCATCTACCCCATCTATGGTGGGATTTTGCCTGGCTTGGTCTCATGCAGTTAGCCACAACTGCTGAGAGTTCATGAGTATGATAGCCATGTCAAGTCCCAAAGACAGTATTTCACAATTCTTGCCTATCTTCCTCTTTTACATACTTTAGCCTCCTCTTCCACAATGTTCCCTGGGCCTTGGTGATGAGGGTGTCAATAAAGAAGTGCCATTTAGGGCTGAGCACTCAGTCTCTTACTCTCAGCACTTTGACCAGTTATGCATCTCTCCACTGACTGTTAGCCAGTGCAAAAAGAAGCTTCTCTGACCAAGGCTATAAGCAGCCCAAGTCGTTGAATATTAGTATAAATATTTAAAGGGAAATTTGACAGCATGCTCATTTAGCAAAATGACAAGAGCAGATTCTACCCTAGGGCCTATGACTTTCCTAGCTATGAGTTTTCAGCCACAATTACAGTGTACCAGACATGAAATATCCTCCTCGGAGCAGAGCTCATATCCAATCAGAAAGCAGTTAGTTACCCTATAATAGTCATGCCACTATTATACCAGTGGGTACAACTTGCCTACAGGATGGCATTGAAGCAGACATGAGCTAATGCTGGGTAAGATTATCAATGTCTTTGCTCCCCCAGCAGCCCATATATCACCATCCAGTGCTGTGAATGGTAGCCAGCAGGAGAGAGTTTCCTGGTTGGTTTGAGATTGATTTCTCTATGTCTTGTAGCCACAGTACATGGTATCTTCAGCAATAGGGTCTTGCCATGCAGTTATGGTGGACAACCCAGGACTGGGAATAGCCCATGTTGTTTTGTAGACCTCTGGGGCCTTCCTGACTAATAACTCCTAGCCTGGTATCTTACTCCTTGTCTGAAGGGAAATGGTTTCATAGCCTCAGCAATACGAAATTGTACTACTTTTATCCTCTCATTATTCAAATATGCATAAACATAAAGCTAGATATTATTTTATTTTAATTCATAACATTCTGAAGTAGAAATAATTATAAACTAAAGCCAAATAGCGCAAAAGCAAAATAATAATCTTTTTTTTTTTTTTTTTTTTTTTTGTCTTTTTGAGACAGGGTCTCCTTGTCGCCCCAGCTGTCCTGGAACTCACTATGTAGACCAGACTGGCCTCAAACTCACAAAGATCTGCCTGCCTCTGCCTCTTAAGTGCTGGGATTAAAGGCGTGCACCACCACACCGGGCCACAAATAATGATTTAAATCATCAATTGTAATCCATTTTGCTGGAACAAAACTGTGACTTCCAGGGAGGCAGCAAGGACTCTCCCTTTGATTTTTACTTCACTGAAGTAAAAAACTGTTTCAACTTCTGTTGAAGTCCGTTCTCTCACCAAGTCTGGTGCTCTGTCAGAAGCTTCCTCCCTGCAGTTCACAGCGATGTCATTTGGAATGCTGCAGGAATGCATCATTTGCCCACTAAATTTGCTTCTGTTCTTTTCTCATTAGCCTGGGACAATTAAAGCAGCACTATTTGACTGGTGACAACTCATTTATAAATATAATTACAAAGTTGGGCACTGGAACTGTGATAAAGGATTTAGAAAGGGAACAGTCACACCAACAATTTAGAATATACTATTTTTAATTTTAAAATGTTTAGCCATGATGTTAAAAAAATAAAATATCTTACAGGGAGATGTAAGACCTTTAAAACATGTCCTTGGATTTCTGTTTATATAAACAATCCTAAAATAACTCTGACAGAGTGTTATTTCTCATTCAGTGTAATTTCTGTCCTTCAATTTGACTTTGGAGGGGACAGAAGATAAAAGCTGGAGGTAGGATGTCAGTCAGCCCCAGAAGAAGTTAGGTCAGGGTGACATGAGTGGACATATGTCATGTAGCCTTGACATCTAGGTAATCAACATAGTCAAACAGAGCAGTCAAGTGTATCTACAGCAGAAGTTCTTCATAATAGCTTTGATTCCTTGAGAGTAGCCCTTGGCATTCCATGCAAAAATCCACTGTTGTCTCACAGGCTAATATCTTGCATCACTCATAAATTCCAGATCCTCATGCATTGAGAGAGGTTCACATGTGAAGGTCAAGAGATTAATTTGTAATGAACTTTAAGTAGGACGTTAATAAAAGTAAGAAAATCGGCTCCAATGAGCTTCAGTGTTTTCTGCTGTGTCCACAGAAGCCTGCTAGTATAGCATGGTGGTTTTGGACACGGGGAGACCAGCTTAGTCCGTATGCACTCTGGGCTCCACTGTGGACCTGCCACACTAAACCTGAATATCCTTGAGCAAAGGACTTTTAACCTCTGGGAGCATCAGGTGCCATAATTGTTAACACTTAACCTCTTAAGGCTTCAATGGCGGACTTAAGCGAAAAAAGCAGAGAGGAAATTCTTAACACACAGTCCAGAGTGAGCGATCTGTAGACAGAGACATTGTTATTCACATGTAATATAGAACTATCTTGTAGACATGGGAAAAGATGACTCTAGGACAATTTTTCCCAACCCCGTCTACTGAGAAGTTGTCAGAAAGCACCACTACATGGATCCCCTCCCCGAGCTTCTGAGCTATCATTCTGTGATATGGCTGGACACTGGAAATTCAAAAGGCTTCCTGAGAGTTCAAATAAACACAAGATTGAGAACCAATATTAATCCCTAAAAGCTTATAGTGTGTATAATCTTGTGTCCCAAATATTAGAAATTTGGATTTTCAGTCCAAAGCAGACTGTAGATAGCTGGTATTCTTGAGTAAGACACTACCCCATTCATTTCCCCCTTTATATAAAATGAAGACCAGATTTAAGCTAAGCTTCATGGATTTAAAACTCTCCTTCTTTTTTATATAAATTCAGAGCAGAGAAAAATCCCAACAATCCCCCAGATTATAGCTCTGTCTTTAAGTTGTTCTTTAAAACAAGTCAAATCAATGAAATACTTTTAAACTGTTGGCTGGAATTGAAACAAACATAAAAATGCATTCCTCTCTTTTTTCTTTTTTTGTTAGTATTTAAGTATACACAAATGGTTAGATTATTGGTATTTGAAGACATAAAGTCCAGAATTTTAATTGCTTTTCAGCCTGAATGTGAGAAAGCTGCATTTTAGCAAAATATGCCATTGTCAAGTTTGCTCCTCCTACTTTCTTAAGGAAACCGAGAAACCAAAGGTGTCTTGTACACCTCTGGGTCCCGTGGTATGTTGAGGTGACTCCATGATATATGCAGTCCTACCAGGGAGGTCTCTGTGGGTGTTATACGCAGGAAGATTTGTTTAGGGTTTATGATCATACATTAGTTTCCATTTGATCCCATTAGCAGTCCCAAATTCGTGAGAACTGGCTCCAGATTTAGACCATCTTTTTGTATAACTAGGTTTTAGAAACCACACTGAAGGGAAATTGCAATGGCCATGTATGATAATGCAAACGGCCATGTTCATACAATCTGTGGCTTATAAAACACTTTAAGTAAGCCATAAGCATTGAAAATGGTAGTGCTTAAGTTCTGACTATAGTGGGGCATGGAATATACCTGGGTAACTTCTTGACACATCCTCTGGCACCAAAGATTGTGTATTAGTTTCACATTAAGTCTATGGATAATTTTTTTATTCCAGTTTTACAGAAGTGAAAATTAGTGCATCTAGAGAGAAGGTGACTCCCTTAATGCTGTCCCCCTGATAATTGAATAGTGAAAAGGACCTATGTCCCATGACAAATTCCAGGAGTCTCCATAGTACCAGTGGACATCTCGGCCCTTTAATATCAGCTACAGGTCTTCACCCTTAGAGGCTTAGCACGTGCCCCCTTTCTTCTCTCCTCCCTACAACTTCCTCATCTATTTGCCTCTGCTTTCTTCTATTCTGTCTCTGGCTTCATCTCCTGCTCCTTTTTTCCTTTTCTCTTAAGAGTCTGGTAATATCACAGAATTGGAGCCTTTTATTTCTGCCTTGTGTATCTGTAACTCTTCTGTAGCCTACCTTATTGTTCCCAGTGGGAGCTTTTCCTTGTCCTGATTGTGATGATTTCTATTCTAGTCCTTGAGCTGCTTAGTTGGAAGTAAATAACCCTCTGAGTTTTCTTATCAAATGCTGGATCCAGAGCCCATCTCCCACTGATCCTGTGAGAAAAGGAAATTATTCGCAACCTGGAGTCCCTACAGCATTGGTCCTTTGATACTTAGGTTCTTGTGTGTGTCCTTTCCTACACATTATATTATCACCTTGGCCATCTTTTGCATATATGCTTGAAATATTTATGTTCCTTTCACACTCTAATCTTTCTAAGCAAGGCTTCTTTACATTCATCTCTTTCCTCCCTTCCACAGGGGTCTCAACTGCTGAGACGCACATTCATTTAAGGCAAGACCTGCTTTCCTCTGCTTTAGAGGCCTGCATCGTGATCAAAGAAGGCTTCATTAGGTTTTAGAGATACCCAACTTCTTTAGCTGATCAGTTTTAGACTCTGGGATATTTTAACCTGTGTGGTAAATTTATTTTAAGATCAAGGATTATTTTTTCATGGCAATGTTATATAATCATGCAACTGATCTGTATTCCAGAGGAAGGAAGGAGCTACTTTATTTTTCACAGAACTCTCTATTTCATTGTAATATTCTCTACAGTCTTTTAGAGAGCATGTTTTTCCAGATGGTAAGATTATGATAATAACATTTGGATTACTCCAGAATTTAATTCTGATATTATTCATGTACAGAACTATTTTTGCTTCAGAATAATTTCAACCAATTTTAGTTTTCTGTCTTCAGTAAAGAAAATTGATTTTTATATTCCTCTGTATTCTTCTTTGTTATTCAATTTGTATTTTTTTAGATTAATGTATCAACTATATCAGCTACATCTCACAGAAGATGGGTAACAAGTAGAAACAAGGGGTCCTAAAACTGTGTAGTTTGAGTTAGATAATAGCACACCAGAATTTGAAATAGTTCCTATTACTTTATTCCTGAAATCTGTCCTCCTTTCCATACGTCCTTACAGGAGAATCTAGTGAGCCTTGTTTCCAGTATCTGGCTCATTTTTTCCTCTGTGACAAGCTGGAATTGAACTAGATGCGAGTGAATGACCTTTTCAGGTTGAACAGTTTATTATTTGATATTAGCCTCCAACTGCCAATCTAAAAACTCATATAAAACATGTAAAACCCAGTGATTTAGTAATAAAATCTTAGATGCTTTATATCTTTCTGGAGATCCTAAAGAACACAAAATGAAACTGTTTCCCTAACTAGGTAAATAATGACTTGTGTGGTTCATAGGAGTGCTTTTCTGTTTTTCCTTATTCTTTCTCATTCTATCCCTCCCTTCCCTTTTGCTACCATTAAAATATCTATATCATCACAGATCCTCTGAGAGTTTAAATATTTTTATTATTTTTATTTTATGTGTATGAGTGTATTGTATGCATGCATGCAAGTGCATTGCACTACGTCATGCAATGCCCACAGAGTTCAGAAGATGGCATCAGATCCCCTGGAACTAGAGTTACAGATGGTTGTTAGCCACCACGTGGGTGTTGGGAATCAAACCCAGTTCCTCTGCAAGTGCAACCAGTACTCTTAACTGTTGAGCCATCTCACCAGTCCCAAGATTTTAGATAGATTAATTTCTTTTAAAAATTCTTTTGCATTTTAGAGTAAATGCTTAATAATGCTGATATATAAATATTTATCTGTATTTTTTAGTGTAATCCAAAAATCAGTGAAAAAATAGCCCACATAGATTCACATTTGAAAGCCTTTTCAGATAGCTACTGTATTTCTACTAGGTCATTCTGTGCCCTCCAAAGCCATGATTGCATTGCATTGGGTGAGGCTCAGAGGCAAATGCTTGGTGTCTCTCATCCTGTTTATCTCCCCACCTTCCTTCCATCAGAATACTTGGACTTTGTTACAACAATCACCTTTCCCCTGTGTATTTCTCGTGGTTTAGTGTTTAGGGAATTTAGATGCTTGATCATCCAGTGAGAACATATACTCTTGTGAACCATCAGGGTTTTTCAGAACTTTTTCAATTCTCAAAGGTCCTTACTTTGAACAAGCAGTTCACTAATGCTTTAAATAAGTTCTTTTGACCTTGCCATCTGCTTTCATTGGAATAAGAGGTAAACTGCTCCCTCTGCTTTCACTTTCTCCAAATGGAATGTGGACAAGATTCTTGTCTCCATTATCCAGAAGACAGAGAAGTGATCTTTTCAGTTCTTTCAAAGCACACCATCTTTGTATTAATGACACAGGGTACAGGAACATACCAGCAAGCCGCACAGACTTAAAGCAGTTTTCGCAGATTTTGCATTTGTCCTAATGCAGGAGCTCAATCTATAAGTGAACCCAGACTTTCCATATTTATTCGACAATCCTTACTGGCAGGTGTGTAGATCTACATTATAATTAAAGTCAGTATTTCTGTTAACAGTCTTGCAGGCCATCCTGTAGTCCTGCAACATGGAACACCCAGATCTCAATGGTATTATTGTAAGCTTGGTGAGTGCTCTCTTTCTCAGAAGAGTCCAATCTCTTTGAGGATGGAATCTTTGTCACATTCCTCATTCCCTGTGATTTCTGAGGTTGTTCCAATAACTTGCTGCTTTTGTTTGTCCAGTTCTGGTGAAGGAATATATTCAGCCCCATTTTCTATGGGCTGGCCAAGTGTTTTGACCAAACATTTGAAGCTAACAAAATACCTCAATGGAATTGGCTCTGTATATTTTGATATCTAGTTACTTACACTACACCACTTGCTCATAGAATGTAATCTATAAAGAGTAATGATGAAACTATATCTGGAACATAAAAAAATTGAAAAATTGATAAAATTTCTATGAGTGTGGGAGAGAGAGAAAAAAAAGACAAATAGTGAAAGGAGAGAATAATTGTCTTGTTCTGCCTGTAAGAAATAATACATTTTACACAGTCAGAATTACAACCTAAGCTAGGAGAGGCAATAAATAAAAATAGAAGGGTAGCATTAGGTCTGATATTGGAAGACTTTCTCTCAGTTACCTCTTTCACCACAACTATGCTAAGATTTAGCTGGCTTGAGCTTACATGGAACTTGTCCATGCTGTCACTATTGCTGTGAGTTCATATGAGTAATTTACTAGCTGTGTGGAAAACTCTCTATTCTTATGGCCATCCACCACCCTGGCTTTTAAAATCTTTCCATCTCTTCAGCAGTGATCCCTGATCATTTGGAGGTAGGAGTTTGATATAGGTGTCCAATTCAGAGATATTTGCTTTTAATTCTATTATTCTCTGGATGTGGGCATCTTGTGACCTTCTGTGTTAATCACCATCTGCTGCATAAGGAAGTTTCTCTGGTGAGATTTGAGAGATGTATTAATCTAGGGTATAAGTCATTAGGAGTTGCTTTAATATTTTATCTTTTTAACAGAATAATAGAATAGGCTCTCCCCTATGACCTGGGCCTGTCTAGCCACATGTTTCTAAGCCTGATATCAATGACAGAAATGGGATCTGTTTTATGAAGTACACCTTACATATAATTAGAAAATGATTGGTTATTCCTATAATATTCATGCCACTATTGTACCAGAGAAGTCATAGCTTTCCAAGCTAGTCATTATTGAAGCATGCAGGACTCATAGCTGGGTAAGATAAATAATAAATTTGTTCTTCCATTAGCATTTATTACACCTTTCAGCACTATGGAAACTAGCCAATAGAGACGAAGCTTTGAAGTCAAGACCAGCTCGATTCCTGGTGGTTTTTCTATGGCTTGTGTATGAAATGTCTTCACCAATAGTCTTATGATCAAGTTCTGGGGGTAATCAATAGCAGGGGCAATTGCTAATATTTGAGGGTCTATGGGTCTTTTGGTCAATAGCTTCAAAAGAGGGACTTAATTCTTGATGTTGGGCTTTTACTTGGCTAACTCATGGTGTCTAGTTGGGGCAATGTCCCCCTTCTATAAGGTAACTCCTTTTAATTTATGTGTATGTGTATACTTTAAGGTTTCTAAATGGCTTTTTCTAAGGGCCTTTACTGTGAGTTATTCCACCCCATTCTTCCTTCTCTCATAAATACTCTATTTTTAAGAAAATCAGAAGAAAATTTTTGATATTTTGAATAAATACTCAAATAATTACAAAGTCTTTGAAGTTGACATTTGACCAGTTTAATTTTTTGCTTGTTTGTTTTATTGAAACATAGTCTCCCTGTATGCTCAGCTGGCCTGGAATTCACTATGTATACTATACAGACCAGGATGTCACAGAGATCCACCTGTCTCTGCCTCCTGAGTGTTGGAATTAAAGGTGTATACCACCAATCCAGGACTGATCATGCTGGTTTTTATCTGGGAAGAATATAATGCACTCAGTTCTTCCAAATCATTGGCTCAGTAACTTTGCATCTTCTGTTCCGCTCTATGGACAAAAGACTGACTGGTGGTTGAGAATTGGATGAAGGAAGTGCATTGGTTCAAATATATATCAGAAGATAACATAATTGTAACTCATCAATCATTGATTTATCCATTTAAAAATATTGACTGACCTTATATCAGGAACATGGAACCAGTGTTAGGGAATAAAGATAAAACATGCATGAAAAATCATGCATATTCCAAAAAAGACCATAAAATATTTCTTGTCCTGCATGCTCTGTCAACATTTTCTCCTTCCCTGGCCAGAGGTGAAATCTACACCTTCACCCCTTGACCTTGGCCTGGTGGTACAGGCTAAACTGATGGAGTATATCAACTCTTACTTCTGAGGCCAGGTCTTCAAAGCAGTATAGCTTTAGGCTGTCTTGGACACTTGACCTGAGTTCTGAGTTGCCATTTGTGAAGTCTGAGGCTATCATCTTGTGAGAATTCCCAGCTAACTCCTGGAAGGGCGCTACAGCTACATGGAGGAAAGCAAAACCCAGTCAGTTCTTAGCTGCTTTAGCTTGACATTCACTGATTCAGCTCTTACCACTGTCTGCCTCTAACAACAGAATAAACCCAAGTCACAACTACCAATTTTTTGACCTTCAGAAATCACAAGTTGACAAATGACTATTGTTATAGACAACTACGTGGATCAGTAGATAATTCAAACAGAATTTAAATATATTCAACTTGAATGGAAAACATGTCTTAATGATTCATATAAATTGCATAAGTAATTACAATGTGGAAAAGATAGTTATAAATGATACAAGAGAAAAACATCTAAAGCACTGTACAAACTCAGAAGTGAGTTCTTATTAAAGTCAGCATAGGAAACCTAAATGGGGATTGCTAGTGAGTTAACTGAACATCGGCTTAATGATAAAACTAGGACACAAAAAGAAAATTCTGCCTAGAGTGAATACATGCGTAACAAGCTTGATATATAATGCTTGGTATATAGTTCAATTATAGTGGTCTATTCAAATCTTAAAGATTATCATTTTTATACTGTTTTGTCTTCTGTCAAAATCAACCTCTATGTTTACCATGTTTGACATTCATGTCTGTTTTACTTGCTGCACCGTATTTCAGAAATGTCAGATCTGTAGCCTCCTCTGTTCTCATCAAAACCATATCCTCAAAACACCTACCATGTTCTAGTCCCTCAGGCAGGCTTTGGGAAAATGGAGAAGTAAGACATTGCCCTTGCTTCAAAGGAGCTGACAGCCTAGTTAGAAGGCATGCTTCTATTGGCAGTGCAGGACACTATGAATGACAAGAGAGGTGACTTAAGGGAAAAATGGTCTCTGGAAGGAGGGAATGCGCAACCACGCACAGGATGTATGGTATGCTAACTGAATCATTAAGGATTCAACTTTTACAGGCCAAAAAGGAAGGAAAGAATTCCTACAGAGAACACAGGAAGGAAAACAGTCCCCAGTATAAAACATGGGAAACTGCAAATGTTTCAATAATGAGAGTATAACATCTAAGCAGAGATAAGAGACAATTCTTGAGAAACAAGTAGGAGCCAGTTCACAGAGGGCCTGCATTTCTGCACACTGAGGACTTTGGGCTCCTTCTGGAAGGTGGTGGAGAATCTCTGAAAGTTCATCAATGATTGAGCCTGCAAGTTCAAGCCATAATTATATCTCATGTGTTTTCCAGATATATGCTTTCTGGATTGGAACACAATCTTTGATAAAAAGTCATTTTACTTTTGCCTGCTTTGACATGCCATCTCCTTTTCCCCAGTGGATAGTGTTCACTGCAGTGACTGGGCTTGTTGCTGCCTGAAAGAGATGCCACTGTGCAGGAAGCATCTGTTTCACGGTGTTTCCCACTCATTGTTCTTTCTGGAAATGTGGGTTTTCATGCTTTGAAGCATGCATGATGCCATAAAAACATTAATTGTAATAATTTATGGATTGTAGTTTACCCAGACTCATTGATCTCCTGGGGATGGATTAATTACAATTTAAAGACCCTTCACTCCCTATTCAATGCCACAGTATTGGTCTATTCCCACTGTTAGGAAATCTAGTGGTAAATAATTCAAGACACATGTAAACTTAGTGGAGAATTGCCAAAGCCTATATTTCATGGTCCATGACATCGCCCATGACATGTGAGGCTGTACTGATGGGACCGTGTACTCATTAACGAAACTCTCATATTGATACCACTCCCACTGGCCTAGGTTGTCTCATTTGCTGAAGTCTTGTAATTCATTCTCCACTTGCCAATGCTTTCAAAAGACACATTTCCATCCCATATTTCTCCTCTTCTGTAAGGCTGACAATGTTCTAAATACCATATATATCTATGGTATTTATATTATATATGACATACATATATATATATATATATATATATATATATCTTTCACACTGGGGATC
>NW_008352891.1:1038353-1052998 GCF_000622305.1 Nannospalax galili
GACTGTCTGATTTCAAAGACCTTTCTCTCATGCACTCTTTCAGGCACCTGCAAAAAGTACGTTTTATATACATATACATGTATATATATATTATTTACACACACACAGACACACACACATTACTGTCCATTGAAGATGTTTTAGTGTTATTTAATGAAATACTGTTTCCTGATTAGTCACAGCAATTTTCTGGCTATACATTGCGTTGTGAACAGCAGATGTGGCTCTGGGTCTCAAGGAACTTACAGTCTTTTGCTCAGTGATGGCAGGACAAGAGAAACATTAAAAACAACTGTGCTGCGGAACAGATAAAACAGTCTCAGACACGATTTCTTTTAGTCTTCTTTGAATGTTTGTTTCTTGGCCACACCAGATGGCTTCAGGTACATTCTGTTCTCAGGGCTGCAAAGTTAGAGTCTACAAATCTCTGTATCAGACTCTGCCCTCTTGTCTTCCCAGAGGACAAGTGCCTTCAGTGTGTTTGTTTCTAAAGTAAGCCACTCACAGTATGCCATTTAACTCTCACTACAACCTTTTAGGAGAACTGCTGCTAACCTCATTTCGCCAGTGAGGAAATGACATTTAGAAAAGTTCAATAAGTCGCCCCAGGTTACAGGGTGAGCCAGCAGAAGAGCTCTGCTTCTAGTCCTAGACTGTCTGACTTCAAAGACCTTTCTCTCACGCGCTGTCTTCCAGGCACCGACAAAAAATCATTTCTGGAAGTTCTGCTCAGGAATTCAAGAATACAGCAAAGAAACTGTTAGGTGTTGATGAAGTTTTACCACTCAATTCAGTCAATTGCATTATAAATAATATGGAAAACAGATCTTCACTGCAGTCTTTTGTCCTTTGAGATATAAATCAAATGGACCCCCATTTCTGCTTGTACCAAATATTCATATCCCAAGCCTGCACTATCCTAACTCACCCAGGAGTGGAATGTGATCTTTGTTCTAGGATTTCACTTAAGGGCATTTATGTGAATAAAACAAACCTCATTAAGATTTGGGCCAGTGATTGGGTTTTAATTTGCAACAGTGGAAACAATATAAAATTGAACTTACTAAGCATTCTGTAAGAGTAAATATATAAATTTAATTATAAGAAGAATACAGGAGCTAGAGTTGATTATAAAGAGTACTAAAGAAGGATAAAAGGCAGTGTTCCCTTCCTCCACATAGTGTGTATTTTACTATGATTACATCATACCTGAGACACCTGTCTTTATAGAATTTCACACTATCATCTTTGTGACTGCCTCTATCACTAACATCAGCACCCAGTGATTCTCAGTCCCCTCGCCTCTCTTCAAACTCTGACAGTTCAGTCATATACTTATTTTATAAATGTTTTATTATTTTTATTTATTATATTTATTTCTTGTATATGAGTGTATTTCCCACACGTATATAAATACACCCATGTCATGCAATGCCCACAAAGATGACCTTGGACCCCCTGAAATTGGAATTATGGGTGGTTGTTAACTGTTATGTGGGTATTGGGACTCAAACCCGGGTCCTCTGCAAGAGCAGTCAGAGCTCTTAACCATTGAGCCATCTCTGCAGTCCCAACATACATATTTTTAAGTCAATTTGACTTTCCTTTTTTCTGAATGGCAGATCAGTATGCTTTCCAAACCAAGAGTCTTTTACCTCTATCCTCATTACTTAACAGCTTGGAAAACCTGCCAGTACTTAAGATAGTTTGTCATTTATTCTTCATCAGTGTGAAGATATGAAGTGCACTATTCTCTTTCCTCACTATCCACATATGCTCAAAACATTCAAAGAAGGACTCTTCTACGATAAGCTCTGGCTTATATTTCATATATATGTATATATAATTTAATATATTATTAAATTTATGTCATAGAAGAATATTTCATGGTTAATTTCCTGTTTTTCATTAAGGAATAGATGAAGACTGTGAGAAATTTTCTTCCAGTTCATTATGTATTGTTCAGTTCTGCTGTTTCTTTCACACTGTTCCTAATGTTCTCAGGCCATGTGGATCTTTGCATAGATGCTTCTATCCTCTTAGTTTGGCAATGGTTGAACAGTGCAAAGATGGCTGAGCATCACATTCCGGAATTGGGCAGCCCTACTCTAAGTGGATGCAGATTAGCTGTGCTGAATAGCTTTAGTGTCAAGTTGACACACCTGTGTTGAGGGAATCTCAATTAGGGAATTGCCTCCATTGGACTAGCCTGTGACCATGTCTGTGGGGCATCTTCTTGATTGTTGAGTGATGTGGGAGGGCCCAGCCCACTGTGGGTGGTGCCACCCCTGGGAAGGTGGGCCTGTGTTGCATAAGAAAGCAGGCTGAGCAGGGGCCAGGGGAGCAAGCCAGTGAGCAGTGTTCCTCCTTAGACTCTGCTCCAGCTCCTGCCTCCAGGTTCCTGCCCTGAGTTCCTACCTTGGGTTCCCTCAGTGATGGACTGTGACCCAGGAGATGTAAGACAAATAAACCCTTTCCTTCTGAAATTAGTAGTGGTCAGAGTGTTTTGTCACAGCAATGGAGAAACAAACTAGAACATTAGCATTAGCCTATGTGCTGTGCCACATTGCCTAAGTTACATGACCTCTCTAAGCTTCAGTTTCTCATCTGTGTAACAGGTAAACAAGAAATGAAGGGATTAAATTTTGTTGCGAGGATTAAAAATGAGTTCAACTATGAGAAGCATATGGAACAGTGCCTGGTATGTAGAAAGCTCTCAGTAAAGGTCACTTCTCATCTTATTTTATTTTTCCCAATAAGAAAAATCCCGTGGCTGGGGAGATGGCTTAGTGACCGAAGCCCTTGCAACACAAGTGTGAGAACCAGAGAGTGCATCTCCAGCACTCACACAAATGCCACATAGGTACAGCAGCCCATATGTAACCACAGTGTTCTCTGGAGATGGACACAGGTAACCTTGATGCAAGCCAGTTAGCTAGCCTAGCCAAACTGGCAAGCTTTAGGTTTCCCCAGTATATAAGATTGAGAGTGACGTACCTGACTTCAGCCTCTGGCTTTCCTATGCTTGTGCACACAGACATGTGCAACCATATACACATACATGCATACTGTACATACATAAACATGAATTAGAATTCTTTGCTGCTGTTGTTATTTTGGGAATATTTTCTCACTATTTTCCAAGTCCCTTATCTTTGTCTTTTCTTTGAATGTTCTGCTATATAAGCAACTGTATCTGTGTTCTGTGCCTAAGGGAAAGACGAGGGGGTATAGAATCTTCTAGAAAGGAATTGTACTTGTGGAAGATTCATGCTCACCCCCCGTACAGTAATGTTCAAATCCGTCATTCCTTTTTGAACTTTGCCCTGTGTTGCAGATTTGGAGTGCTGCTGGTTAATCATTTCTGCAGACGCTGTGTTTGCTGTATTAGCACTTGTCATGCCTGTTTCACAGAAGCTGGACTGAGAGAAGGATAGGTTGAGTCACATGCTTGGTATAGCCACACAGCTCAAGCTTGAGTCACAGAGGAGAGGACCCCAAATATGTTTACTCATTGAATAAGTCATTCAGCAAACACATATGGTGCAGTTAGGGCATTGTTAAGTAAGCGAGTTTTCAGAGAAATTCTGAAAACAAAACTCTGCGCCATTATTTAATAGAAAAAGGACATTTTGTCTTTTTGTTCCTGGTAGATCTCTACCAGCCTTTGACACACTATCAAGCCACAAGCAAGGGAATGCAAAAGAGTATTTTCTTAGGTCCTGTGTGTCTTCCTCATCTCTTCCTATAACGAGGATCATTGAAGACCTTGTACAGACACAAAACATAGTGTGAATTGCGGATAATCCAGTAAGAGAAAGAAGATGGAGCTCAGATTTCCTACCGTGAACCTACACAAACAACTCCTGCTGACCTGAGTTCAGTTGGAAAGTGTCATCTCTTCCAGTGAGGCTGAGGACTGTTGTGAAGGTCAGGGCGAGCTCTAAATTATGTCTTCTAGGAAGAGACTGGTACTTCAAAGCAATTTAATTTCACTCTGAGAGAAAAAGTTGGGTTACTTCCATGAGCCTTGCCTCAGACTAGAGACTCCTCCTGGAAACACATAGACCCACCAGAGAAGGTGGCCAGCTTGACATAAGGATATTCTAAAATTCCCTGAATGGGAATTTATTTTGGGGTCCTTTCCTCCTTTACTACCAACTAACCTTAGTCCAATACGTTGGTTTTGTCTAGGATGCTGTACCAGCCTGACACATCCTTGACCACTGTGTAGCCTTAGACCTTCTCAGTTACAACTCCCAAATATTGTCTTAGCTATAAAACTGATTATGCTAATTCTCCTCTCGGAATCATTCAAACCATAGCATTGCCATACAATGACCTATAAATAGTGTGTTCTCCTTTATTCTTTCTTTTTCATTTCCACATATTTAAAATTTCACTAGTACTGACATCACAACCCTTATTCTACATAGGTTATTATCCGTCTTTCTTCAGAATCCCACTGTTCTGTTTTCTTTCTATCAAGGGTGTGCCTCTCCCTCTACTCTGAGAAAGGGGCTGTATGTTCTGAATGAGCATCTTATGCTCACCTTTCCAAATGAGTGATTTCACCTATATGTTAAAAAGTTGGCCTTGTACAAGACCGGGCAAAACCCAGCACAGAACTTGGGAAATGGGCGGCAGGCCCCAACCTTTGCCAAGGAACTACTGGCAGCTGATTACTGCTGGGTGAGGGAGAATTGATCTTCTTTAAGGGAGTGACTCTAGGTAGGCTGACTAGGCTCCAGTGGATAAAGTTGGACCAAGGGACATCTGCATATACAAACTTGACTTGATAGGCCTTAACATATATTACAGAATGCATGAAACTCAGCTATAGGGGGTGAAGATGGGGGGAGGGGTATGGATGTGATTTTATGTATTATATAAAATGCATAAAAATTCAATAAAGATATGCATTGAGAAACAAACCACCTTAAAGATCATGCACAGATCTCAATGTGTCTTAAGCATGTTACTTTAACAATCTTTTGAGCTTCTGTTCTCATCAGACAGTCCTAGAGACAGTTTGTGACATGATTTAACATATGTGTTTTCAAGTGAGGTAAACAGGGCTGAAATGAAAATTCTACCACTTACTAATGTATGTCCTGAAACAATTTCTCTTGCTTGGCAAATATGCTTTTCCCCCTCTCTCTTTAACATATGGCTGATACTGCCATATGGGGTTACTGTAAGAATCAAAAATTCTAGTGCATAAGCATGAAGGATTAGTAGAAGAAATGTTAAATATACGTTGCTTAATAGATATGAGTTGATATATCATATTTGCCAAAATATATTTTTCACTCCTTTAGCCACAGATTCTTATTTCTCTTCAATATGTGTAAACTTATTTTTACTCACAGGGAATCAGAATTTATGTGTAATGAAATGACAGTACATGGAAGGGAAAAAAATAGGGATGGGGAGGTAAGCAGGTCTTTTATGAGCCCGACAAAGACCATTGATCTGAAGTTTAACTGCACACATGCATGCAGTAAACTCATAGATCATTTCTCAGTGGCAGGAAAACTTTATTCTTTGAAGCTGTTTATTTTTATTGGAAAACTATTAGAAAATATCTAAAGCCAAACGACAGTAGACAGAATAATGGTGGCCAGCAATTTGTCCACATCCTAATCCTTAGAGCCTAGGTAATCAATCATATAAGGCAATAGCAGATGCAGTGAAGTTGGTGAACATCTCATTTTGAAATAGTGAGATTATTACAGATTACCTGGATGGCCACAATAGAATCACAATCATCTTTAAAAGTGAAAGGGGAAGTCAGAAAAGGAGGGTCAGAGGAAGAGGCAGTACTTTTAGTTTTGAAGATGGAGTAAGGGGATCATGAGCTGAGGAACACAAGTGCCTCAAAGACTTTACAGATCTAAGAAATGATGTTCCCTGGGATCCTACTGGTGCCCCTGGTAATGCTTGCATTTAGCCCAATGAGACTATGTCAGGATAATGATGAAAAGTGCTACATACTAATAATCTGTGGAATTTTGTTGTTATTGTGCCATTTTTTGACTTTGTTTTGAGACAGAGTCTCAGTATATAGTTTAGGCTAATTTGGAGCTCACTGTGTAGCCTGGGCTAGCTTCAAACTTGTAGTCCTCATGCTTTTGCCTCATAAGTGATGGGATTACAGGTATGCTCCACTATGCCTGATTCAAATTTGTATTTTTTTTAAACTAATAGAGTATATGGTTCTTTGTTACAACAGAAATAGAAAAAAAATATAAGCTAAAGAACAAGGTTGAATTTTTGATGGCCAGGAGTTGGTATTTGGTTGTAGCATAGTTTAAAAAACAAGTTGCTTATCAAGCAAGAACTGGGTTTCCTGAGTTGGTGAATGGTCTTGGTTCATTAATTCTACTAACTCATGGATTATCTTTTTCTACCTTTAGCTTATCAGCAAATTTCAGGGCAAACTGAAGCGTCTTCCATCGTCAGGGAAGTGCAAGGGCCTGGTCTTCCTGCTCTTCCTGTGACTTCTGCCCCAGATGGGATGATGCTGGCCAGCTGTTCTCTATAATGCTGCTCATCAGATATCCACTTTCTTATGATTATGAACACAATAACTGAGATCTTACAAATTCTCCAGTCCATTTCCATCAGAGGAAAAAGTAATGAAAATACATGTGAAGTAGATACAAATATATGTATTTTAAAGAAATTAAAGCCAGGTGTGGTGATGCTTACTTATAATCCAGAAACTTGGGATTCTGAGACAGGATAGGGCTCCAATTTTAGCCTGGCTTGGGGTGTATAGAAAGACCTTTCCTCAAAGAGCAAAAAAACAAACAAACAAACAAAACAAACAAACAAACAAACAAAAAAGCAGCAATAGCACCATCAGAATTAGGAAACAAAGTCACAGATGCCAAGTGAATTGTCCAGACCCATAGGACTTGTGTTTCACATGTCTCTGCCAGAGCCTCTGGGTGCCAGGTTTATGAGACATCAGCCTGTTCTTTGTTCTATTCGTATGACTTTACTTCTGTCTCCCTAAGAAGATGGACTTCTCCTTGTCACCATCAACAAACAAGCACTCCCATTGTGCTGAATGTGCACCACACCTTGGTTTGTGATATCTCTACTTCCCCTGCATGAAACAGAGGTATTTGAAGGATTAGACATTCAAAGCTCACTATTTCCAATAGATGTTGCACATCAATCTGCTGCTTGTGCTGGAGAGCTATTATTTCACTACAATATGATCATATAAAATGCCATTGTGTTTTCCCAGGCACAATGCTGTGATATGCAGTAACATTGAAATCAGAGGCTATTACGGCATTTTCCCAGAACAAAATGTGTCCCAGAAGAAACAATGAGACATGGCTTGTCCTGGTGTGTTATTTTCTCAGAGCCCAATGCCGCCTCCCTGCAAAGCTCACATATTTTAAGCTTCACAAATAGCATTTTCAAGAGGACTGAGAAATAAAAGGCCCACACAGTTATGGAGAACAGTAGGGGGCATGTGTATGTGTTTGCTTTCCTTACCCAGACTCTGAAAAGGTGCAGAATGTGGGAGGTGTTATGGTAGGTTTCCTGAGGCCTGGGGAGAATGAAAGGATCCCTTCATCAGCTTTATTGTTGTGGAACTTCAAAGTAAGGCCAAGAAAGAGTAGGTGTATGAGCAGTCAGGCTAGAAATTCACCATCTCCTCTGTTTGTTCCAATTGTGTTTCAAGTCTATTGTTCAGGTGACCCTACAGAGTATTGGGAACCCACAGCTGGTAAGCACACCTTCTTGTCAGTCAGTTAGTAATGTAGATTGCCCCCCTCACACCTGCATTTGTGCTTTCCTCTGAGGCTATTTGTTCTCATCTAGAAGGCAAGTTGGAGAAGGAGTCCTTTCATGACCTAGCTGTACATTTTATTTCCAAGCTGGATGTGAGGCAATCCATATGATCATTCATTCATTCAATGTGTAAGGCATTAAATACAACCAAAATTCAGGCATATCCTGTATTATGTGGTATGCTAAGTTTCCTTTCTTCTAGACCACATTACTTCAAACATCCATGGAAAGATATAAACACATTTAACAACATGTTCTTTCCCTTGCAGGACCTGTCATTTAACCCAGGAAAAGAGACTTTTTCATGTGAACAAAAGTTCACGCCTAAAGCACCATCCACAGTGGCTTGATACATTCAAGATCCAAGAAAGAGAATCTGTTAGGAAAACAGCGTGGATAGAAAGCATATTTCAAAAGTGGTAGCCAAAATTCCTGTCAGTGTTTTGGACAGAAGCTACATAATACCTAATATGATAAATTAAAACAAAGCTTTAAGCTTTGAAGGACCAGAGCAAAGCAGAGGCATTGTGTAGCCGTGCTGCTGCGGTGTGCCTCCATATAGATAGTTCAGGTCCCTAAACCAGCTCTGATGAAGGTGAGGCTTTTTATGGAAGAATGATGGGATGGAAAGGAAGGGCACTAGGAGACTCGAGTGTTGTGTTCAGAGTTTACACCTTGTCCTATAGGTAAAGCAGGTATTTGACAAGTTGTCTTTTAGCTTTTGTTGTCTCAGTGGGATGGCAGGCAGAAAGTGCTGTTTGGGGGCAGTGGCTGAGGTGAACATGAACTGTGAGAGCCAGAGAAGATGGACATCTCTTCAACTTGACAGGTTGTGCTGGTCATGCTGGTCCAGCAGTGAGAGAGTGAAGCTTGGGAACCCTTGAGTGTTGTAGGCCTGCAAGGTGGGAAACACTTCGGATGTGTGATTACAATTGGTCCTCTGTTCAGTAGATAGAACGTTTCTCAATTCAAAGATAAACTGGAACTTGGAAAAGTAGGAATATGTGCTTTGAGTCAAAGGATCACTGTTGGCAGAGCTTTTCTTGGCTCTCAGTCTGCTGTCCTTTCCATTTCATCAGGCTATGGGGTAACCGTGAGCACAAAGGTCCTGCATGTCATGACTCAACCCCCACATCAAGATTGCCAACAACAGAGTCTCTGCTCTCCTGAGATTCCCACAAACATGATCAAGTTCCCCCATCGTCCTCCTAAAAGACAGCGAAAAGGAATCAGAATGAGGAGGCACACAAATTCTCTCTCAACAGTAGCAAGAAGATTCTTGTTTATTAGTTGAAGTCACCCCCTTAAGTCCATTGGGGTGATCTGTACCACCTAATGCATGTGGGAGCCTTTTACCCTTCAGGGATGCACTGGGGTATTTCTTGGCAGGATCTTTCTTTTAGAAATTTGAAAGGTGGGTTGGAGGCAAGTCTTTTTTTCTCCATCCTGTCATCTTTTCTCATGTGTTCAGTCAGTTCCATTGATGACCTATATCACCTACATAATGCTCTTCATGTGGTCACTGCCTTAAATTGGGATGACCTGCTCTGTGTCCTTCTCCCACACCAGACTAAGAGGTCTTTGAGACCAGGGATGGTGGATTTTTAAATATAAGTTCTAGACAGATCCTGAGATAACATCTTATCACACTGAACTAAATAAATGTTAGGAAGTCTATGTGTATGATATAGTAAACAGCTAACCTCTTCAAAATTTTTCACATGAAAAGGAGATCAGTGGATACAATGATTCACAATGATTAAGTAAGTGGACTCAGATTTAATCTGAAGGATTTCCTGTTGTGATGACTTCCTGCTTACTTACCTCAGATATAAGCAACTGCCAACAGGAAGGCAGTTGCTTATTCCAACTTACTTTTCTTTATTCCTGCTTTTTAACAAAATTATTATTGTCCACTCATATATTTGTGATATATCTATATATAAAATTGAATGCCATATATATTTACATTTTATGTTTTTATCATTTGATTAGTAATGTGTTTTGATCTCTTCCATGATGGTGTTCTTAAACTTTCTGTTTCAAGGAATCATCTTGCTGCAGTGACAGAAAAGGTACTAGATGGGAGAGGCTGGAGATCATACAGTGCTCTCCCAGCATGCTCCAGGCTCTGGAATCCATCCTAGGCATTGAAATAAAGGTACCAAGTGAAAAAACAAGTGACTGGAGTTTTTGTTGTTCTCTCCCACAAACTGATTTTTGTGACATCGCAGAAATCATGCTTACTCTTTGTGATTTAAACTCATTCTCTGAATATGAGCAGTGTGTTCCTTTAAATAAGTGATTTTGATTGTTTTCCCCTCGTCTCCAATTTATAGGTAAATAACAGTGTGAGAGCTGCATTTGAGGGTCCATGTTGTGACCACCAGATTTGGAGGTTTTTAGAAGTTACAAACCAATCAGGCAGGTTTGGCTTGATTGATATTTTCCCTGCCTGCCTTCTTGGCTCCTGCCCAGGCTGTCTGGCAGCCCTTCAAATGATAATGTACTTTAATGAGGTAGGTAAATAGAACTTTCTAAACCAAACAGGTCTTGGAGTAGGCAAATATGCTGATATTAATGTTTCTTACTTTGAAATTTTAACCATTAACAACCAGTGTCATTAGGTTGTTACCCCATAAATGTCTGTTTTAAAAGTTTTGTTAAGTGAACTTCATTATTCATGTAGTGATTCATATTCCAGCCTGTGCTAACAAAGGGCTATTACACTGTTAAGTTAAGCTCTGGTAAAATCGTGATAACTAGTGTGACTGTCTCTTCTGTTTAAGGCAAGAAGACTTCACTTATTCCATAGGATTTGTTTGGAAGTGAGTGTATGGTTTCTAATCAGGACAGAGCTTCACATAAAGATGACAAAGATGGAGAAATATGGGGTGGGGGAAGGATACAAACTGTGTGAGTCATTCAACAGAGAGAGCCACTGGGGACACAGAATTCTCAGGGCTGAGCCAGGTATTGAATAGATTAGACCAGGGTGACAACAAGTAGCTGGGTATGTAAGTGAGCTTGTTCACCAGCAAAATGTAGAACCAACAAAAAAATAGAATGAAACAGAGACAGGCTTAAGGAAGTCCAGAACAATGTAAAGAGAAGATATTTGGTTTTACATAGAGCAAAGTATCCCAGGATGGTAGTCATAGGGTGGAGTAATAAGCTTAAGAGTTAAAACAATACTTCAGGTGAAACATTATTTTGATAGAATAATAATTTAGTGTGAAATGAAAAAAATTCCACCAAGTGGGAAAATCTGATAATCTGTCACTAAAGTTGGTTCAGAAAGAAGCGGTGAGTAGACAGTTATGTGTTCAGTTAGTCCTACTGCCAGTCTGAGGATAGAGTTGAACTCTACAACTCACTAATACACAGCTACTATGGAACAGAAGAATGTTCATTGACTTGTACTGATTGATTGGCTTTGACCAGACTCCAGTGGATGACTTTACACCAAAGGACATTTAGAAACACAAATCTGGCCCTACAGGCCTTTTTACATAAATAAAATGAGATTGTGTAAAGGAAGGAATAGCCTATTTCATATTTTAAATAAAATATGAAACAAACCAGAAAAAAAACTAAACAGAATGGATGTGGGCTACAGGGAAGTGGACCAGGAGAGGAATATTGTGGATTGGGACTAAATAAAATATCACATTTTCCTATAATGTGGGGCTGAAATTTCCCTAAAAACAGCATCTTCAAACCAAACTTTTGTAAGGCTGATAAACTGATTAAACCTTCAATGATTGTGAAGAGTTAGGAATGTCACAGATCCAGAGGCTAATTACAATTTCTATCCAGCTGTCTTTAGTCCCTTGAATAGTGGTTACTAGCCTACCTCTCTGTGGGATCTAACATCCTGTGACTAACAGATAAAAGCCTTTGGAATGTATTAACTTAACAAAAACCCTAGTTTCTACCAACCAAAAAGCTAAGCATGTTATCATATAGCATCTGTAACCTAGAGCAACAAATTCTTTATGGTCATCTGCCTCTCAGGATGTCTATACCTATGTATTTGGAAATTGTCTTGACTTAAAGCTTCTTTGTTGTGTTACTATAAAAAAAATTCATGAAATCGTTACCACATTGGAATATTGAATCTGTGTTGTTGGGTCAAGGTTAATAATTTTGGCTACAGAATAAAATTGTCTCTTAGGCCCTTTGAAGAGGAAGAGTTGTGGTTTTCTTTCAACAATTGCCACTAAGTATACAACCTGTCCAGGAAATGTCAATGTTCTTGTGGATGAATGGATAGAATTTCTAATATGTAGTGGTCCCAAAATGTAGAGATCTGAACTCAGATTAGAGGAGCAGGTTCTGGTTCTGATGTTGCTGCTAGAGTGCTTTGAGTTGCTAGGATAGTCTACGAAGAATGTTGTATGAAATCAGCAAAGTTCCTAGAGTCCATACAGATCTCCCAACCATCCAACTCCTTCCTACCATAGAGTGTACTTTAAGACCCAGGAAAATAAGGTGCATAGCTGCAATTAATACTGCCAGAGGGAGGCCTCAACAGGAGCACCAGTCATTATTTCCCCAACTGCCCCATGGTCAGTCTCTCACAAATGAACAAAGACCTCAGGAAGGTGCTGAGTCTGAGCAGTCTCAGAAGTTTCCACTGTGCACTGCCAGATTGCCTTCCCCTGAAATACCCTCCAACCCATACAAGGAAATCATGCTATTTTCTCTCTTAAAGTTAGAAATCTTCTGGTCACATTTGACAAGTGGAGCAGAACTCATAGGCTTTACAAAGCCCTTTCATTAGCTAGATACAGGAAAGCCTCATTAAAAGGGAATCAGTGAAAACCTATCAGAATAAGATATTGGAACCAAACTAAAGTGACCTCAAACCAGAATAAACCTCTTAATTGTGAAGAAGGACAAGTAACAATCTATTGACCTAAAATACTCCCAATATTTTATTGGGCTTGAATCTCTTGCTACATCATGAATTGATATGAATTATGCACTATTGAAGAATCGCGCTCAACACACAGGGACAAAACCAAGTTTTGGGATGCAAAAGCAAGAGGAATTTATTCATACACAGGCGCCTGCGGACGTAGAGTCCCGCTCGGGTCAGGACTTGCGTGCCGGGCTTAGCTTGGGGGGGGCTTTTTATAGAGCAGAAGCAAGGTACAGAAGCAGATGCATGGTTACAAGATTATTATTAGTGCATTTCAATGGGTACAAGGTATGAGGAAACAGTATTGCCAAATTCAGAGGGGGCTATGGGTGAAACCGATTGTTATCGTTAACTTCCCAGTAGGGGCTGTTATCACTAACTTCCCGGTGTTTCACAAGACCTGGGTTTGAACTTTGGCTCACCATATGGCTGACTGCAGTTCTTTCTCTAAAATGGCCTTCCTGCTGTCAATCGGGTCTTTCACTATCTAAATATGAAAACATGTTCTTTTGCATTTGTATAATCATCATCCTTCAGCATTCGCAAACTGTTACCTTATGAGTATTCTACTGATCATTAAAGACTCATAGTTACATATGGAAATATTTATATTTGTATAAAGAATAACTGTTCCTTAAAATATCTTCTACTTCCCAATTTGAGATTTAATGAATATTATATGCAACTCAATTGATTGTGTTTTAAGATTTATTTATTTTTACTTTATACATATGAGTGTTTTACCTGTGTGTATGGGCACCATATGCATGCCTGTTGCTTGTGGAGGCCAGAAGAGGGCATTGGATTCCCTGATCCACCTCCCCTGAGCTACAAAGTGGGTGATTTGCCATGTGGGTGCTGGGAACCAAACCTGGATCCTTTACAAGAGCAGCAACTGCTCTTAAATACTGAGCCATGTCTTCAGCCACAACGCTGGCCTTTAAAAAATGTTTTTTTTCCAAAGTCCTATTTGTAAGTCACTCAACTGAGATGACTCAGTGGTTAAGGGCACCTGGCTGCTTTTGCAGAGGACTCAGGTTCTGTTCCCAGAACCCACATGTAGTTAACAACCATCTGTAACTCCAGTTCCAGGGTATCTGAGACCCATTTCTGGCTTCCGAGGGCATTTTACAACATGGGTGCACTTATACACATGCAGGCAAGACACTTATACACATGAAACAAAAATAAAAAAAAATTAAAAATTAAAAATGTTATGTGTTGTATTACTTTATATGAAAAATAAAAGGATTGACTCAATGAAATTGTCCATTTTTCTTCTATATTTTGGCATTATTTTGCAGTTATCTGTGAAGTTTCTGCAGAGAATAAGTACTTAGAATTTATATGCCTCACCACACATGTTCTGTCTTATGTAACTATCCAACCCACACCAGTAACTGGCATGGGTGAATCTTCCTTGCATTCTGATCACTTTGTATGATGAGCATCAGGGATTTCTAGTTTACTGAAAGCTGAGCTTGGCCCCAGCCAATCCTAGGATCTTTGATAGGAAGAAATTAATTTTGTACAAGTTTCTGTTGTAGAATTTGCACTAATCAACAAATAAGATTTACTTCATGTTTTAAAAAGCAATATTTTGAACAAAGTATAAAGCAATATTACTAACAACAGTGATAAATGCATCTTCTGTAGCAATAGTAACAATAACAAAATAATGGCAAAGACAGTAGCCTCTTCTTCTTCTTGATTTTGTTTCCCAGAGATTTAGTAATCAGTGGTCAAAAATGATCTGAAAATGTTAAATGGAATATTCTAGAAATAAACCTTCCATATTTCAAATAACTTTTTATAGCAATCATTATAATTTCTCTATTTCATTGTAGCTAATTTTGTTTATATCTTACTGTGCATAATAATAAATTAATATTTTCTGTAA
>NW_008352891.1:1053055-1062156 GCF_000622305.1 Nannospalax galili
GCATCCTTTATGCCAATAACTCTTGGGTTCTTTTGTATATATTAAGCCATTTAATTCAGTTCTATTGGGTAGAAACCTTTAGCATCCCATTCTTAAGAAAAATAAGACTAAAGAAACTTAGTAGTTCCATTATCTAACTAGTAAGTATGGAAGCTGACACTTGAACGAAGGTAATCACAATAGCCAGTCTCTGTCCTATGAAAATCCTGTGTTAAGATAATGAGAATACTCTATATTCAGCGAAAAATTTTACATTTCAGCACTTCAAGTTATTTATATACATGAACTTTTTATTTTCAGAAAGGATGTGTGAGATGAGAAAATACTGGGTCATCAGTAAATGTTTCTCTTTTGATGAGATTAAGTCCAAACCAATTTTCTTTCCACATGCATCAATTTTTTTTTTACAAGAGTATAGTAGCAGAAGACCTAGAATCCAGACTCGAGTACCGACATATGCTCTGAAGTGTCCGCCAATTAGGGTGCTGGCCGCGTTTCCCAGAACGATTACTCTGTTCCCTCATGCCTCCGCTGCTTTTCGCTGTGCCTGCTTTGCTTATTATCTTTTGAAACTCCTATTAAGTGCCTATGACTTAATGAAAACGTGTATCAGGATTTGAAGCACCCCTGTTGCTCCTCCCTATAAACAGCTCTGTTAAAGGAAAGTGTCCGTTATTAAGAAAGACTCTATTCCCAAGACCTTTTCAGCACCCAGATGGTACGCATCAAAATTGTGACTTGACTCTGTTCCAGTGGTTCCAGAAACTTCCACATGGCACAGAAGTTCAAGTTTTAGTCATGAGACCTGAGTTAGACTCTCAATTCTGTTCCTTTGAATACATTTAGCTCTTAACATCCTTATTTGAAAGCTGGGGATTTATGCCCCAGATGGGGAGAGTATAGATCCAAAGAATAAATAATATTTGTTTGATAGTAAGCAAATAATAAATAGCAGCCTTTCTCTTCTACTTATTAAAAAAGAATATTTGGTTATTCATTGGTGCATAGAACATAGAATCTGAATTACTGATTATTTAAATTCCTAGGAAATAAATATAAAAACAAGCCATGAAGTCATCAGATCTATGTTGTGGATGTTACATGCATATTTTCTTAACATTAGAGTCAGAATCCCCCTGAAACATTTCAAACATTTCAATGACATCTTGACTAGGCATCTAAGACTCTACATGATACTGACAAAATTAAAAGGAATTCTTATTTATTGCCCCTCCTCCTTGTATAATTTTGTCCCAGCAGAGTTGATCACTCCAGTACTCCAGGAAGATGTTTTCTTGATCCATGACTTTGTACATCCTCTATATCATGCTTGATGTGATCTTCCTATATTTCATTATTCTATTCCTTAAATGCTGTCTTTGAAAGCAATTACTCTAGGACTTGACACCTTCCCTTTTCATTTCTCCATGCTGTTTTTTACCTCCTGTATCAGAACATCCTCTATTTTATCATGTAGTTCATTGATTGTGGAACTAGTTGCCTCCTGCATCTTGCTTCAGAGCTAGACTAGACTTTATCACATTTTATCACTGTAAAACCTTGACCCAGCGAATGCTCAGGTCTCAAACGTTTGTTGTCTGAGTGAAATATATAAACTGAATATAAAACCTTTGGCCCCAGGGCTGGACATCTGGATTTTAAACCTGGGTGACCTTGGAAAAGTCACTGATCTTCTCTGCTTTCTTTTACATATATCAGAAAATGTGATTATTGGGTTTTCAAATGAAATTTCTTGGAGTTGAAGGAGTTTAGTGAAGTCCCTCAAGGCACATTCTTGGAGGGAAATGCTATTTCTAGGCTTCTCTTTGGTTTCAGTTAACGGTATTCAGCTTCATCTTATGTCATCAAATTATAAAATGAAATTTCATTTAAACATGTTCCATATATTTAACAAATTAAGCCTTGGCATTAGCTCTTACTAATATATGAGTGGCTATTTCTATTTCCCACTGACTAATTTTTTTGACTTATACATATGGTAAGAGGCATGTTAAAGTCAATTGCTCCATTATAAGTAGGTCAGACTCTTGAATATTATTAAATTCAGAAGTCAAATGGCAGAAAATTATTATTTCTTGAGCAATTAATACAGATCTTGAGCTCAGTCCTAGAAATGGACTTGCTTTTTCTCTAACCTCAAAAGTCAAGAACATGGATAAAAATCTTCCCTTTTTATATAGTCAAAGTGGTTAGAATAAGGATGCTTCTGATCAAATCACTAAATGGGAGTGGAACCTGGATAGAAAGCAGGTATGTTTAGCCTCAAACTTTGTGTTCTTTCTACAACATGACACTTAATAAAAGGGATTATGGAAATTAAAATGCACACAAGCCTGCACCAAACAATGGAGTAGTTCTGACAACATCCCTCTTCTCCCATTCTCTGAGATGCAGCAATTGTTTGGGGAGTGACAGTGACTCAGACAGCCTCATTCCATTTTCCCATCAGAGTTTACCTCAGACCAATGAATGGAATGATTGGGAAGTCGCTCCTGGGCTGGGCAGCTCCCTTATGCTGAACCACAAGTTATTTCCATTCAGCCAGATTATCTGTGCTGGAGTTATATTTGCTGCCCGGAAAACATGCAGCAAGACTTTAGCTAAAGCATCTAGCAGAAAACAATAGGCTAGATTTGTTTTACAGAGCAGGAGGTATCACAGGCTTGAAGCCAGTCTGACAAGTCCAATTGCTGGCTTGTGGGCTGCATAATGGCAATGTTGAACTGTTTAGAAGAGAGCTTTAGATACACATATGGAGATTTTGATAGGTTATAAGGTGAATTTTGGGAGTTTTCATTTGTGACTACTTGAAGAAATGCTTTTATAGTATCTGGTCCAAGACAGAGAGCTCTGAGCTACATCCATGGAAAGATATTTATGGCAGATCATTTAGTGCTCAAGTGTCAAATAGTGTTGATTGTAGCTCATGCTTAGGAAGGAAGGACCCTGGACATCACCCACATCATCCTGTTTCTACTTGAAAGTGAACTCACTTATAGCAATGGAATCACAATAAAAGTAAACCTTAGAAAGACTGTTGTGTATTTGCTCTAACAAAAAGCCATAAATGATTCATGTCATAGGAGATCTCTGAGGCTGGTGATTTGGACCATTTGCTCAGTGCCGTGTTCCAGTGTGTAGAACAAAGCATAGCCCAAAACGATTGCTTGTGAATTATTTTATGATTGAATGAACCTGTGAAAATATGTTTCAAGATCTACTTATTGAACCAATTGAAACTCAAATTGTTGTTGCCTTAAATGTGAATCTCTTTACCTTACAGAGGTAATCAACAACAACAAAAAATAACTGGCAACAAAGGATAATTAAGAGAAAATAATTAACTTAGGAGAGTAGCAGTAGTTAAAGAGCACACCCAAGTCAAAACAGTTCTGATGTCCAATGTTTGACACAAAATGAAGATGCCATTTGCTCCTTTTTCTCTCTTACCTCCAATCTAAGCTATCAATAAAGTCTATCTTCAGTGGTATGCAGAACCCAACCATCCCTCACTACCTCTGCTATTACCATCCAAACCATCAGATTCTTTAATTTGGACTATACTAGTTTCTCCCTTTCACATTTCCTCTTGTGCTCTGTGCTTTCAATTTTGCCACAGAAATCCCTTAACGGTGGCATGAAAGTTACATTTATTAATACTACAGAGGTTAGAAAAGGAATTATTTGGGATATGGTATGCCACAGTAGTAAAGTGATTGTCTAGTACACATGTAGAGGTGGCCTTGGTTTCATGACCACCACTGGAGGAAAAAAAGACTACTGAAATATAGTCTCCATAATGGTTTAAAGAATAAACAACTTAAAAAGGTATTATTAATTATTTTACTTTATTTATTTTTATTTCATGTGTTTGAATGTTATACTTGCAGAGATATGAGTGCACCATATGCATACAATGCCCACAGAGGCCAGATTGTGTTAGATTCCATGGAATTGCAGTTATGAATGGCTGTTAGTCACCATGAGTATGCTGGGGATCAAACTTGAGTCTTCTGCAAGGGCAATCAGTGTTCTGAATGACTGAACCATTTCTCCATCCCCTGTCCCAAAGATGTGAAGTATAACATTCAAATATGCAAAGTGTATAGGGATAGTGTTATTTTATGCAATATAGCTTAAATTGTTTTCAACTTTAAACATGTACAGTCATTTAATGTTGTTATACAAGCATTGAGATAAAGGGAAAAAAAGCCAAACTTTAGAGCAGATATGGACAGATAAGAACCAAGAAATCAAAGCATTCCAGTCTCAGGAGGCTATATTGTAGCTACAAAGGACAAGAACAAGAGAGGAAGAAAGAAAGAATCTGCCAAGCAGCCAGAGAGCAACTAGCAAAGCTGAAAGAGGAAGACTTGACAGTAAATAATATAAATTGATCAAATTCTGCAAGAAAAAGACACAGAGTAGGTGAATGGAAAGAAAAAACTCCAATTACATGCTACATATAAAAGATTTATTTTATATTAAAGATATGCAGGCTTAAATGGGAAAGGGCAGAAAATAAATTTCATGGGAAGTCAAAAGAGAACATATATAACATAAAATTGGCTTTAAATTAGAAAATATGGCATGACACATTATCCAGTGGTGCAGCGGTCATTTATCCAGGGGATACTGCAGTTATAAATATATCGGCATCCAGTATAAAATCAACTAAATATAAAGCCAGTGTTAGCAGATTTGAAGGAGAGGTAGACGAGTGAGACTGTTGTCTCAAGCTTCAAGAGAATACTTTTAACAATCAACACTTTTTCACTACATCCATTTATCGGAATAATAGCTGTAGGTTCTCACCTAGGGCATTTGATCTAGTTAGCCACAAGGTTTAAGCCCATTTGAAGGTACCAGGAAAAGGGTTACACCCTGTGGAAAAGGTTTTAAGTCTAATCAGAAAGGGGTTGGTTACTCCCTGTGAAGGCTAATCCTGGGTGTCAACTTGGTTGGATCTGGGATTAACTGAAATGAAAGAGATCTTCTTGATTGGATCATCTAAAGCCGGAAGACACACCCTAAATGTGGGTGTTACCTTCTGATGGCAGCCGGTATAAAAGACCAAGGCAGAGGAGAACGCCAGGCTTCTTGCTGCTTGCCTTCTCTCTCGCTGGGAGGAGAGTACTTTCTTTTTGCTGCTTGCTTTCTCTCTCGCTGTTGAGTTCATCTTGCTGCTGTAGACTGAAGACTAGTAGATCTTTTGGAATTCATCAGACCTTCAGCACTAGACTGGGACTACTGAGACATGCAGCCTCATGGACTGAGTGACTACCAGATTCTCAGCCTCTCCAGGGTGGTGCAGTCATTGTTGGACTGCTCGGACTTTATCCTGTGAGCTAATCTGATGTGTGTGTGTGTGTGCGTGTGTGTGTGTGTGTGTAAGTATATATGTATTCATTCTACTGGTTCTGTTTCTTTAGAGAACCCTGACTAATACACTCCCATAACACCCATGCTACCCTTACACTAGTGGGCATAAGTGGACATATCTTGCCAGGTCAGTCATTGTTGTAGCTCACAGAGTTCGAATTTGGATAAGACTGTTGGTTACTTTTCGTCCCTGACAGGATGCATAGAACTTTCCAGCTCTGTGACAGCCAGTAGGAAAGAAGCTTCCAGGTCAATACAGGCTTGATTTCTCAATGTCTCATGATCCCCATATTTTGTGTCTTCCACAATAGGGTCTTTTCACCAATAGCTGGAGAATAACTAAGAGCAATGGCAATTGTCTATAATCTGGGAGGGCATCTATGAGACCTTACTAACAGCTTGAAAAGAGGTAACAAATACCTGGCACTGAGCTTTATATTTGATAAACTGTGGTGTCAATTATACCATTATAAGATAACACCATTCAAGAACATTTCATATGTGTGTTTGTATACATTTTAGGAAGATTCTAGAGTAGTTAGTTTCCATATGGACTTTTGAAGATCTTTAGTGTTACACCCCCACTCCCTCTTCTACCCTGCCCTGCCATCCCTACCCCATTTAACCTTCTCTGCTTCATCAGTTTCTTTCCCCCTTCATACATGTGTATTCTATTGCCTTCCTGTAAACGACCCTCAATGGTTCCTTACTAGTTTTCTGACTTCTACAGGTACTACTGTTTAAACACACTTATCTCAAGATTTACAGCCAGCATCCACATTTGAGACATATCTTGGTTAACATGATTAATAAACAGAGAAGTGCAGGTGTCATTTCTATAGACTATTTTCATATTACATGAATATATATGCAAAAATGAAATTGCTAGAACAAATTATTGATCAGTTTTTATTTGGGGGAACTTCTATTATATTTTCTGTAGTTGTCCTAATTTATAGTCCCTCAAACAATATGTAAGGGTCTCCTTCCTCTATATCTTTATGAATGCTTAATATTATTTGAATTTTAGATAATAACCCTTCTAACAGTTCTAAGGTGTTATTTCATTAAGGTTTTAATTTCAATTACATGATTTCCCAGATAATTTTTGGCTATTCATATGACTTCTTTTGAGTATGTACTAAGGTCATTGCTCAACATTAGATATCACTGTTTTTCTTATTACTGATTATATGATTTCTTTATAAATTTTGGATATTAACCTTTCATAATACATAAGGCTTGAAATTGCATTGACTTGTTAAGTAGTTTTGCCCTTCACTGTGTTGACAGATTCTTTGCTGTACAGAAGCATTATGGTCTGATGTAATCTCCTTCACTCACTGTAACTCATTATGCCTTCACCTTTGAGTCAAAATCAAAGCATCTTTTCCTAAACCAATGGGTTGGAGTTAATGCCTTTTTGTAGTAGTTCTTTTATATTTTGGTCTTTTTGAGTTATTTTTATTTGATGAGTTGGCTACACTATAAGTATGCTACTGATTTTTGGGTGCTGATTTTATATAGTTCAACTTTAGAGTTAATTAGTTCTGAAAGTTTTTAGTGGACTCTTCATAATGTTCTACAGTTATGGTCATAAAATATACAAACATGGAAAATTCTACAATTTCCTTTTTTAATTTTTATGCTTTTTTTTGTTACTCTTGCCTATTTGCTCTGGCTAGTATCTAAGCAAAATGCTGAATAAAATTAATAAGAGTAGGCATCTTGTCTTGTCCTGATCAAAAAGGAAAAGTCTAATTTTTACCACTGAGTATAATGTCAATTTTGGGCTTGTTTGAGACAGTGTTTATTATATTGAAATATATTCCTATATACTTAATTTGCTGAGAAATTAATCAAGAAATGAGGATAAATTTTGTTGAATGGCTTTTATGTCTCTATCATATTACTGTATGGTTTTTGTTTTTCAATATATGGCTCAGTATATCACAATTAATGATTTTCATATGTACAAATATCCTTGCATCCCAGAAACAAAGTGCACTTCATCATGTTGAATAATATTTAGCCTTAAAAAGAAGGAATTCCTGCCATTTTCAAGATGAAAAAACATGAAAGATATGCTGGATGAAATCAACCAGGCACAGCAAGAGAAATACCACCCAATCTCACTTCTGTATGGAAAAAAAATGCTGAGCTCACAGAAATAAAGACTAAAATGTGAGAGGGAGGGTGTCGGAAATTGAGGAGATTTGATCAAAGGACAAAATATTTCAATTAAATAGAAAGAATAAGTTTAAGACAGGATTTTGTAATTACAATGACTCAAGTTCACTAGCAGTACATTGTACCTCTGAACTTGCTAAGCAAATATATTTTGAATGTTTTTAGCAGGGTAAAAATGTTATGCCGTGGAAGCAAGTGTTGAATAGCTCCATTCCACAGGGTAAGAATGTAGTTGTAGTCTTCTTATTGGGTTTTGCTAAAGCCTAGAGTGGATTTAAATAACCTAACTCCATTTTGTAACCATTTAAATATGTTTGTAATTATTTACTAGGAGCCTCCAACCAAAGTAAATCCTTCCATACTCAAGTTGCTTCTGTTGGGTGGTTGGGTGCTTTGTCACTGTGAGAACAAAGGTAACTAATATGGATAATCCAAGAAGTGCAACTTTTAGCAGTTGGTAATGAAGGTGTAGTCCTCATTATTAAGGTTAGTAACCTTTTTAACCAAACTTCAGTGAGTTTCTTAGTCTGTACTGCTGAAGACACAGATGTCAACTGCTTTGCACTCTGCCACATGAATATAAGGCAAGTAAAATTTTATTGAAAGAGGGACCAGCTCTCACTAAATATAGAGTTTGCTTGTGCCTTGATCTTAGATGCATCAACTTCTACAGATGTGAAAAGTAAATCACCTAAGTGTTGGAATTGGTACAGTGCTGGTGATAACTTCATCTAATTACTTATTGCATTTTTTTGCTTTGTATTCTTTTTTTAAAGTTTTTTTTTTATTACTGTTTTATGTGTACATGTGTATTGCCTGCATGTAGGTAAGTGCACCCGTGTTGTGCAATACCTGCATTAGTCAGAAGAGGCTGTCAGGTCCCCTGGGACTGGAGTTACGGACAGTTGTTAGCTACCTTGTGGGTGCTGGGATTCGAACCCAGGTCTTCTGCAAGAATAACCAGTGTTCTTAACCATTGAGCCATCTCTCCTGCCCCTGCTTTATATTCTTGGTACTTTTACCTCTACCAGTTTACAGATTTTAATACTAAAGAAGTCAGTAACAGTTCCATTTTACTTGACTCCTAGATTTCTCTCTGATCCTGTCAGACTCCTTCTAGCCCTAAGGAAACAAGCTAAATTAAAGATTATGGTATTGGCTAGGTTGATTGAGCCTAGCTGTCCAGGGAAAACAGGGTTGTCACTGCTTGACAGAGGCGATAAAGAAAATTGATAGCATTCGGGAGAGTCCTCGGAACATGGAACATCCCCTAGTACAACTGGTGTAAAACAAGTTTCACCCTATTACTTTTAGACCCCCAACTATTCAGATGCATCAAGAGCAAAGTTTGGGTCCCTTAACTATGGAAGGAAGGGTAAGTATAAGAAGAGAGAAGTCATAGGCTATCTACTAAAACATTGTGATTGGTTGCATGATTAAGAACACTGCATCTAAATATATTTCCTTCTTACACATTCATTAAATAACTATAAAATTTGCTGCATATG
>NW_008352891.1:1062188-1109970 GCF_000622305.1 Nannospalax galili
AGGAGGCAAAAAAAGGTAGATCCTTGTGAGATTGAGGGTATCCTGGTCTATATAGTGAATTCCAGGACAGTTGGGAGTACAGGGGACACTGTCTCATTTTTTTTTTTAATTAATGCCTTATTTCCTACAGCATACTCTGAGTATTTAAGTGTTAACAAGACACTTTAAGGTAATAGTTAATATGAACAGAATATTATGCTAAAATCACAAAGAACTGCTTTCTAGAGAACAATATTATCAGAATATGCTCGGTGGATTAACTGTTGATTTTCAAATCTGTCTCATTGCAAGGAGCTTTGTCAGTGGTTGGGCACTTTCTTCATTTTAGATTGGGGAGTGCTTTATTTGGGTGTCTTTGCTAAGGGAGTGAAAAACACTGAATTTGTCAGTTTAACTGATCAGTGTGAAACTCTCCTATTTTGATTAAAGATGTAAATGGGTCAGAGTAGCAAGTGGAAAGTGGAAAGATACTCCCCTGCCTCTGACGGCAAATGCACGGGTCCATGACTGAAGTGCAGGAACTGCACCGGAGGCAGGAATTCCTGCTGAGGTGATGACTGTTCCAAGGCAGCAGGCATCCCAAATGCAGCCACCCAGGGCTTTGTCTTCACTGCATTCTCATGTACTGGGTTCATGCCTGAGCCTGGCATGCCCGCCTTCTAACCAGTACTGTGAGGTATCTGGTTCCCTTGCAATGGATTTCTGTTGTGCGGTTCTTAACCAGTGTGTATTTTGTTTTTTTCTCATCAGGATGCTCCCCAGTTCAGTTGATCAAGTCCGCAGGAGTCTGAGAGCAACGAACATAAAGAAATACAGGGTCCACTGTCAAGAAGTCTGGGACAATAGTTCAAGGGGGGCCCATTTTTTTTCAGAATGGCTAGGAACAAAGTACAGCTTCATAAACCAGGACTGCCGGGCTTCTAAGACAGTGACTCATTCAACAAAACGGCAGTGAGTCAGGGATTCAGGGATTAATTAATAAACAGAACTTGTCTCACAACTTATATCACAGGAAAAATCATTGTATTGATTGTATTTGATCATTCTTTAAGTAGGTAGTTTTGAAATATGCTAAACACATCTCTGGGCTTTTAAAATATAGGAAACAGAGCTTTTTTTCCACCTATAGTCCTGTATGGTGAAAACTATTTTTTTTTTTTTTTTTGGTTTTTTTGAGACAAGGTCTCCCTGTAGCCCCAGTTGTCCCGGAACTCACTATGTAGACCAGGCTGGCCCTGAACTCACAGAGATCCGTCTGCCTCTGCCTCCAGAGTGCTGGGATTAAAGGCTCGCACCACCATACCCAGCCCAAAACTATTTTTGTAAGAAAAATGAGAATTTGTTTGTCTTTTCCAGTGTTGACATTTATCAGTGAAGCAAAAGCAATGTGGTTAAAAGTATGAATGACACCAAACCATTTTAGTAGTTATTGTACTTTTCTTCTAAGAGGGACAAGAAAAGAACAATTGGGTCAACGAACTTTGAGAATGTCATAAAAATATTGCTGGTATTAAATATCTCCACCCATATATATATATAATCTGTTTAAAATCTGTGTGCTGAAATGCAAAGCTCATGTAAATCACAGTTTCCTAACCTCTCCCTTTAGTGTTCTAGAGATATGTTTTTAAGTGTTGTTTCTTAGATGAACCTAAGAACAAAACTACTAGACCTATCAGGCCTGTTTATGAAGTGGTTAGTTCCAAATAACTTGTAGAAACTTAAAAAAGAGTGTATTCATGCATGGAGACCAATTAGTCATAAGATGTGCCTTTCTGGTCATTGTACTGATCCTCAAACCTTGGAGTCAGACTGGGCGCAGCTCTCATTTCCTGTTGCGCTTTGACCCTGGTATGGTTGCTTGCTTTTTATCATAGCAGTTTCAGAAAACTGAATTTCATAAATAGATGACTCTTTGAGAAGGAATGTGGTATGTCCATTGAATTTGAACTACCTCTATGAAGTTGATTACCTAGTGTCCAGTTGATGTTACTACACATGTCTTGAAAACTTCAGTGTCCTGCAGAGCTCCTCTGAGTTCCAGAGAAATACATTTTGAGTGCTTTGGGAAACAGTTTGGGAGCTGCAAGCATAAAATATAAAAGAATGTTGTCTTAAGAAAACTGACAGGTACATTTTCTTGAGCCTAAGTTCAGTTAGATATTTTCTCATGGAACACATTGTTTTTTCTTCCAATTAATATTTTCTATTGAATTTTGGTGGATTTCATATAACACATCTTGATTTTATTTAGACCCCTCCCCTATCTGCACCCCCAGCCCAGATTTCATGCATTCTGTCATAAATGTTATGACCTATCAAGTCAAGTTTGTGTCCCCAGATGTCTCTCAGAGTGAATTCATACACTAGAATCTGTTCAGCCTGTCTAGTGTTACTCCCTTACAGAAGACCAACTCTCCATTACCCAGCAGTGATCAGCTGCCAATAGTTCCTTGGCTAAGATTGAGATCCACCAGCTAACAATGACTCTGAACTTAGAGATTTGGGAGATACTTTCTCTGAAATGAACTAACTGAGCCCATTGCATCAAAGAAAGCAAACAGCAATGATCCTTGCATTTATAAAATTCATTTCAGAAAAGCATTAAATTTGCACAACTTGTCTCTACTACCATAAGTTTGATAGCATTTCAATCTTTAGAGATTTTACTAATGAAATCTGGGGTAATTTTGACAATTGTGATTTTTAAATTTTGTGTAATGGAATCTGCCAGCATTTTGATTTGTACAGCTCAATGAATCCATATTTGCTAAAAGCCCAAAATTGCAAAAAGATGTGTAAATTAACTTGAAGTAAAAGATGTAAAAGTTACATAACACAAAATAGACAGTTTTTAATGTGCTAGATTAAAATAAATGAAATAATTTCAGATTCTAAATTTCAGTTGTTTCAGTTCTACCATTTTTCTACATCAAATGTAGCATCAAAACAGAATGCTGACAATTATACAAGAAGCTACTAAAATACTCCACCCTTTTCTAAATTTTCTGTGTAGTTAAACCAAAGAGTCATTCTAAGAGGTTGAATTTAAATGCAGAAATGAGATTTCAGTGACCTCCTGAGTAGCCCAGCAGCAGCAAGATAATTCAAAAAATGCAAAAATGAAATCACTAATATTTTTGAAAAAAGCTTGGTTTATTCACTTAGTATAAAATGGGTTTAATTCTTAATAGATTAATGAGTAAATATTTTAACCTTAAGAGTAAAAATAAATGGGTTTTATCTGGACCAACTGTATGGCCTTAAACTCACAAAAGGAAAGTATAATCAAAGATTAAAGGGGCCAATATAATTTCATAAGAGTCCACATGTATAGCTAAAGGCTACATAACAAGCAACAATGCCAGACAGGCGATACCTTCTTTAGAGTTGTTGGCCAGGGTGGCCAAAGGGACTCCCAGATAGGAACCCAACATAGAACTGGGAAAATGAACCGCTAGACCCCAATCTTATCTAAAGGAATATTTAAAACTGAGTCCTGCTAGATGAGGAACAGCTGACCCTCCTAAAACCAAGACCTCTAGATAGGCTGACTAGATTCACCAGAAGGGCAAGTAGTGGGGAATGGCCGGGGGTGCCGACAACACAGCAGACAGTAGCAGGGATATCAGAGTATAAGGGCTCTAGTTAAAGAATTCTTTGGAATTTTCAATATATTTAAAGAGTTTCTGAACCTAAATATTTGAGAACCACTACATTATCCGTTTAGATTAGGCACAGGAGGGATTGCTATAACAATGAAAGTGTTCTTATTATGGTTAAAGGAACAGTCCAAAGTCACACATATTGCCAGTTAGGGGTGTTAAAACGTGAATTCATATTTCATAATTTTTTCTTACATTTTATTTCATTTACATGGTTATAAAATACATAAGAAATCATAGAGAAATAAGGGCCCATCTAGAGAAACACAAAACCAGGCCAGCATGGATGTGGAGGTCAGAGTTACATGTTACTGAGTCATTGATGTGGAACTTGATTATCCAGAAAGTCCCCTGCTGAGGAGGGAAAGCTTGAGTTGTTTGATTATGACACCATGGGATAATAGAGCTAATCAAGCCATTGAAGGATTGGTGATGTCATAGTTGAACCAGGTCCTGGAGCACTGCAATAATACGTCCTTGAGAACTCCGGAGTAGAGGAGCATGATGGACTGAAAGTTATCTGTTGGAACATTTAACCTCTAATGTAATAAACCCAGTTTTTGTTTATGCATTCTGTGCCCTGGCTGCTCATATAAGTATCTTATCTGTTTGTTGGTTACAGATTATTGTAGTTCATCATTCTACCTTCTGAAGAATCTTTCTTCTAATGACACTCACCACTTGATATTTGTATAGTCCTCAGTCTTCGATTTTATTGCCTCTTTTTAATGAGAGATATATGGTATAGCCATTCCCTCAAATTGTACACTATGTATCATTACTGAAAGTGACATCCTTCTTTTATCTATGAAAATCTTCTCCCAAGTTTGTGGAAAGTTCACTGGAAGGAAGTTGAGGAGTTTAAGAGTAATTTACTCTTGTACAGTTGCTGGGCACAGTTGCAATGGAAAATTGACATTTTGTGAAAAGTTATCTGTTTTGCAATATTCTGTTTTCATTAAGCTCAATCTTAAGTTTGACATTTGCCTATCTTTTGAGGTATAACTAATAAATAAAAAATGTATATATTTGAGGTGTACAACTTGGGGCTTTCATAAACACTATGAAATAATCATGAAATTCACAAACTACTCAGCACACTTGTAACCTGATGGAGAGATATTTTCCCTCTTTCTTTTTTTCTTAGATGTATTGAGAACACTGAGGATCTATCCTCTTAGCAAATTTCAAGTATACAACATACTGTCATTAGCTATGTTCATGTCATTGTATATTGGACAATGTACTATTCTATACTTATCTTGCATAATAACTTTGTACCTCTAAGTTTCTAATTTCTCTCCTCTTGTGTGTTAGAAATTGGCTTTCTATTCTCCACTTTTGAATTATATTACTTGATCTTCCACATATAAATTGGATCATGAAGTACTTTCATTTTTATCTATCACTCATTCCACTGAGTACAATATCCCCTTCGTACAAGTCATTGCAAAAAGAAGCTGGCATTCTATTTTCAGAGCTGAATAATAGTTTTAACTGTATTGTGCAAATACATATATATGATGCCTTTATCCACTGATGGACATTTAGGAGATTCTCTCTTAGCTCTGGCTTTTAATACTATAATTAACATAGGTATGCAAAGAAATTTTCAAGCTACTGATTTTATTTTGTCAGTATATACGTAGTACTATATGGATCATGTGGTAGCTCTAGTTTTAAATTTAATACAGCATTACAAATTGTTTCTTACCAGTGATATATCAATTTGTGTCTTTAACAAAACCAGGAATTCCTATAGACCTCCAAGTAATACTGTCTATTGCCATTGCTTTTTTTACCTGCTAGAAGTTGATGGTAAGACCCTATTGCTAAAGGCACCACACAAATGAACTGTAGAACAGACAAGGAAAAATCAAGCTTGTACGGATTTTGAAGCTTCATTTTTACTGTATAGCTTCCATGTACTTGACAGTGCTCTGTTGGAAGAGGAAAGTACTCATCAACCTTACCTAGCTGTGAACCCTGCAAACCACAATGATCAATGGCACAGCAAGATATATCCACTGGCACAATAGTGGCACAAATGCTATGGGGACAACCAAGCACATTCTGATTGGATTTATGGCCTGCTTTACAAGATAGAGCCCATACCCTGCACTGTAATCAGGACTAGGAGTCTATGACTAGACAAGTCACAGGTCATACAGGAGAATCTACTACTATTATTTTGCCAAATGGACATAGTATCTAACCAACTCACTCCTCATTAGTTATTTTTATAGCTATAGATTAGTGCGTCTCTCATCTCTAATCACAGAAGCTTCTTTTTGCAGTACATGGTAATTCACAGGGAGACCCTTAACCGATCAACTTGAAGAAAATAAGAGCATGAAGGGTACTCAGACCTAACTTGGGCATCTATATCACACCTGCTCTTCCAAAGTTTCAGGGATCATTGCAGAAGAGGGGGAAGAAAGATTGTAAGAGCCAAATGTGGTGGATGAATACAAGGAAAACTTTCTGGACACAATAATGCAGTTAGACACATGAACTCACACTGCTTATGACAGTGCACAGAAGACTTTGTTAAACCCAAGACAAACAAAATCCCAGCATTGATGTGGGGCTTTGGCAAGAAACCCTAGTGCTAACAGAAGAACTATTTGCAAATCATAGCTGTGGGGAGAGGGAGAGTCAGTTTTCTTTAAGGGGGTAAAAGTGAGTAAACTGACCAGGGTCCAGTGGATGGATCCATAGTGAAGAGTATTTGGCAACACAAAATAGATAGGCCTCTTAAAATAAAGACATGAAGTTTTGGGTGGGGTTAGTAGAGTAGGGGTGGAGATGGGGAAGCAGGTCTGAATAATATCAAAATATACCATATGAAATTTCAAAGAATCAGTAAAAACATTTTTAAAAAAATCAATGGTGTCAGGGGAAGGTTGGATAGATGGATAAACACTTGAGAGCACTGGCTACTCTTGCAGAGGACTTGGGCTTAGTTTCCAGCACTTACATGACATCTCATGACTGTCTCTAATACCAGTTCCATGGGGTTCAACACTCTCCTATGGCCTGCACAAGATCAAGGCACTCAACCTTCTAGCATGGAGTAGGAAGAGCTTCACGAATCTCTACCACTAACTGAGGAGCTATTGACAGCTGATGACTTCTGGGGAGAGGAGAGTCAGTTTTCTTTAAGGAAGGGCTTGGTTCCTGGTAGATGGACCACACTCCAGTGGATTGCCAGAAACATATGGCCAGCACAAATTGGAGTCAATGGGTTATTATTTTTATTTAATGTATCTTTTATTTAAAAGTAACTCTGAATGTCCTAGTCCTATATGAGCATAACCATGCCTTCCTGCATAGAAATGACCAGTACACAGTATCACATGTTCAGAAAATCAAGATGGGAGGTGTTTTGGGGTGAAGAGCTGGAGGGAGGGAATAGAGAGTAGATATGACCAAGATTCATTGTATACACATATAAAATTTTCAAAAATTAGAATTGAAAAAAATTATAAATGATTTACTTTCAATTAAAATTAAGTTTGGCTGGGTGTGGTGGCACAAGCCTTTAATCCCAGGACTTGGGAGGCAGAGGCAAGTGGATCTCTGTGAGTTCAAGGCCAGCCTGGTCTACATAGTGAGTTCTAGGCCAGCTGGGGCTACAGGGAGACCCTGTCTCAAAAAGACAAAAGAAAAAAAAAAAAAGACAAAACCAAACCGAAATCCCCCAAATTTAATCTTTTTCAATTGACAGATTTCTTTTTTCTCCACACCTCACCAACATTGGTTATCTTTTATCTTTTTAATAATAACCATCTTAACAGATGTAAAGCAGCACATCCTTTGGAGCTGATGTGACTTTCATGATGCCTCGTCATGCAGAGCACCCATTCTTATACATGCTGGCAAATTTGATATTTTCCTTTGAGAATATCTACTTCAGCTCAATGTTCATTTTTACTTGGGTTATTTATCCATTTATTTATTGTTATTAAATTGTGAAAATTCCTTATGAATTTTGGATTCATATCCCTTATCATATATGTGAACTGGAAATAATTTCTTCCATTCCATAGGTTGAATTTCACTCTCCTGATAATTAACTTTTCTGTGCAGAATAATTTAAGTCTGATGCAATTTCACTTGTTTATTTCTACTTTTGATGCATAGTCTTTAAGTGTCATATCCAACAAATCTTTCCAAGATCAGAGCCTGTTGGTATGGCTCAATAGGTAAAGATGCATGCTTCCAAGTTTGAGGACCTGAGTTTGATCCCAGGGACCCACATATTGAAAAGAATTGACTCCCACAAGCTGTCCTTTGGTCTTCATATGCACATTGATTCATGTACTTATGGCCATAACATGAAAACACACACACACACATACACACAAAATGAAGAAATGAATAAATAAATAAATTCTAAAAATCCTGGTAAGTCACCCATACTCCAGGGCAGATTACACATTCAAAAGTATTTGGACAACAAAAATTGGACTCAGTGAGGAAAAGAAAAATCCATGAAGGTTGGGGTGGATCTTGGAGGAATTGGCCAAAGAGGATATATGATTAAAATACATTGTATGAAATTCTCAAAGAATTAGTACAAATATTTAAAACGAAAAAAATCTGTTTTCTTCAAATGAATTTTATGAGTTTAGGACATGTTTTAATGTCTTTAATTCATCTTGTGTTGTGCAAGTGTGTGTGTGTGTGTTTGTAAGTGTGTGTGTGTGTGTGTGTGTGTCTGTGTGTGTACATGCATGTGAGTATATTATGGCTGAATTTCTTATGTCTTCATGAAGCTATTCAGTTCAGAAACATCTTTTAAAGAAATGATTATTTTCCCCACTGTGTATTCTTATTGCTATAAAAGATAAGTTAACAAATTGTGAGGATTTGTTTCTGAGCTCTTTGTTTTTTTCTCCTGGTTTGTATACTGGTTCTTAGATATTGAGGAATATTAGGGCATCCTTCCTAATCTGAACCGTTAGTGTTTAGGGCTACTCCATCTCGGGAATTCTTCACTGAACCCTGTCTAAAACATAAAAGACTTTTTAAGCATTTCTTTTTTACTGTTTAGAGAAGTGGAGATAGGGATGTGCATGGGAAAAGCATGAGTCACAGAGCAGCTCCAGCATTCAGAGTGGAGAACATCTTTCCATCCCAGGCTCCTAACCTGGCTTTGTCCCTTGTTGGAAGTAGCAGGAAGAGTATAGTCCTGAAAGGTTTTCTGGAACTGTCCTGCTATTGAAAAATCAATGGCTACACAAGATAGGGCATTAGGCCATATTATGGGGCTAAATTACAAATACCCTTTAATGTCTATGGATCAGGGTTGTTACTAGGCAATCGATCTTGGCTTTATTACCTCTCTCACTCCCTGCTACACGTAAATATAACGGCTCTGAATACATTCAGAAGATGTGCTTCAAAACAAATGTCAGCATTCAGAGAGAATCTGAATAGCCATGAACATAAGGCTTTTATTTCTAGACTCATATTTTAGTGAAGAAGGATCAGTTATGCTGGAGCACCAAGGTTAATACCATTCACATTGCTAACCAAAGCCAGCTTGCTTCTACAGTGTTCAGAGAAAACCTACTGTATATACACGCTGAAATTTCTGAGAATAATTAATAATGATCAAAATAATCAAAATAAGGAAAACCTTCCCTTTTCTGACCATTTTGTCCCAGTGATTTTTTTTTTAAACAGAAGATAACCTTGGTTCTGGAAAGCTCAACATTCCTGATATAGGCCAGGAATTAAATTTCTTGATAAATACCAGCATGCTTCTTTCAATATGCTGACATGTTAACTGAGAGAATATCAAAGAAGACAAAAGAGAATGTAGGAAGATCAGTGTCGTAGGAAAATAAATCTTGCTGTTTGTAAGGAATAAGAAGGGTAACAATGAAGCACTGTGCAGCACCTACCCGTAGGTATGGTTTAAAATCAATGGAGGTGGATGTTTCCTCCTTGGGAGTTAAGTTTTTATGAGAAAAAGACACATTCATCTCTGTCCAGATGTAGATATTAACCAAAGGAAACTCAAGAAAAAGACAGCCTCGAGGTTTGCCCATTACTAAAATTTTCTAGAACCAACTTGTTTGGAAACACGTATCAGCAGAATAGTCTTTTGTTCCCCAATACGTGAAGGCAGAATACTGTGAACACAGGATCTAGTCAAAGGCATATTCTTTATTCTTGTGCTTTTAAATCTGCAGCAAACCAAAAATTACAGCCTATCTATCATATTCAAGTTGGTGCAGTTGTATATGCCTATAGTCTAGTATTTTAGAGGTTGAGGCAGGAGGATAAATCACTGAAGGTCAGGATATTCAAGGTCAGCCTGAACAACACAGCAAAACTTATTTCTCAAAAGAAAAAAAGAAATTATTCAATTGTATCAATGACATCCATATACCTACTTATAAATTAACCATTTACTTGTTTCAGAAACAGTTACAATTTACCTACCTAATACCTGACTTTCATGAGTGTAACATACTAGAAATTTTCCAGCATGTAAGCTTTATCTTACAGGCATAAGTTTGGGACTGACTCGACCATGTTTGCTATGGCTATAGATCTACATTGTTTTCTAAGTAGTGGAAAGATACTGAGGGTGTTAACAAAAGAGTTGCCAGAGTCATATTTTAGTTTTAAATAGTTCATTATAATTTCAGTATTAGATAAGACAGAAGAAGCCTAAGAAAAAGGTCCATTAGGACTCTGGTTAAATATATCAAGAGATTTGTGGGGGAGGGAGGGTTCTAGAACAAAACAGAAATAGTAGATTGAAATTGGGTAATGAGCTGAGAGGCAGATAAAGGAACAAGAGGATTTGCTGCTGAATGCTAATTAAGTATATGTTAAGCTTTTGAGTTCTTTGCCCTGTTATACCTATGTTATTTTAGTTATAATGTCTTTTATGATTGATTCATTCTAGAGCAGAGTTTTCCAAGTGAAATTATGTGGTTCAAAAATTGAAGGGGTACTTTATAATTCATACAGAGTTCTTTCTTCCTGCAACCCACCCTGAACTACCAAGCACTAGTGTGTCTTCTGGTTCATAATCCCCCCTATTTCAGCTCACTTCTCAGTAACTATCCCCTAACCACTTCTTTCCCATGAGCATATATATGGGCTCACTTTCTCTAACTCTCTCTCTCTGTCTTTCTCTGTCTCTCTGTCTCTCTCTGTTTCTCTCTCTCTGTCTCTCTCTGTCTCTCTCTGTCTCTCTCTCTCTCTTATCTCATCCCTCATCCTACAGGTGAACATGCATCTCAAGTATGCTAATCTGTTGAAGCTTATTCAAATCTGATCCTAAGATCCTAAAATTTTCTAGGCTACAGGTCATCTGAAAAGAGATACTATGATGTCATGAGAATGCTGCCATCTTTTATAGAATCCCCTCTAGTCTAAAAAGGTTTCTGGCATGTCTATCTCTAAGAACTTGGCCTGCTGTGATCATAGGTAGAAGGTCTCTCAGAAGCAGAGGAAAGGAATAGAGGAACTTGGCCTGAGCTACCTTTAAATGACTCATTCTGTGAGTCCTCAGTCTTCACAGACCTACTTTTTAGGTGTCAGATCTTCAGTCTTAATGACAAAGCCAAGTTTTAGATGGTGGTTCATCTGAATGGTATGTACTGTCTTTGTAATTGTAAGCGACTTGTAGGATACTGCTTTGAATGACATGATCGTCCTTTCCTTTGTCAAATATTTGCTCATGGGTTTAACATCCACGTGTGATTCTTGTGTGAACCAGTTTTAATATTAATGAATACAAAGAATGATATTTGGGACTGGAGAGATGGCTCAGTGCTTAAGAGCCCTGACTGCTATTCAGAGGATGCGGGTTTGATTCCTAGCACCCACATGGTGACTAACAATTGTCTGTAACTCCAGCTCCAGGGAATCGGACACCCTCATCTGACCTCTGTGGGCAATTGCAGAACACAGGCACACTTACATCCATGTAAGCACTACACTCATACACATAAAATACAAACAATAAAAGGCTTAAAATATTTTTAAAAGAATGTTATTCTAATTTCATCATTTCTTTTACAGCTATTGGTTAGTATCTCAGTTAAGGAAGAGCTGCTCTCTGTGTATGCATGCATTTATTTACTTGAGCATAAAGATATATATATTTCTATTGTATTAAGCAAATTATAGTCTATTATAGTCTTCATTTTGATAATTGTCTTATAATTAGTTGGTAAGACCCTTTCTGGAATGGCTTTGTGCTTATTTGACATTTCCTCACAATTTTGTGACTATTCCTTTTACATCTTTAAAATGTTTACTTAGAACAGTGTAATTAAAATCCTCCAATCATCCTGTGCCTTGTTCTTAATAATTTTTCCAAGACAATTTAATTAAAGAATAATATTTAGAGTACAAGATCTGAATGCTAGGAGTGTTTGTGTTTATTGAGTTATCATTGCTTATAGGAATTCAAATTAGATATAGGAAATATGTGGTCACCGCCAGTGGCAGCCACTCCTTCATTCTCATGGGTGTTGAGGCTGCTCCTCTGCTCGCCCTGGGCTGAGGCCACTCTTCTGCTCCCCGGTGCTGAGGCAGCTCTTCTGCTTGCCTTGTGCTGTCTCCAATCATCGCTGCTTCTGCCCGGTCCCAGACCCCAGGGCTGGTGAGGAGACTGTGTCAGCGGAGCTGCATTCAGACATGGGAGACCAGGTTCAGTAACACAGATCTTGTTTATTGCAGGAAGGCACAAGCTTATATAGGGGTAATGGTCCAATCACAGCACAGCAAGTAGGATACCTTATTAGCATAATAGGTTTAGCATCCTATCACAGTACAGCAAGTAAGATACCTTATTAGCATAACGGACTTAGCCTCCTAGTAGTATAACAGACTTAACGTCCTATCACAGAATAGCGGGTAGGATGCCTCATTAGTATACTGGGTTTCAGATTACAGAGCCTGGATTCCTGGAAAGTACATGACCCTGACTGTTGCAATATATAAGTGTTGCAATTTTGGATTCCAAGGGTGGTGATTAGGGGGTGGTGAGCTCTAGGCATCAGTCTCATGATCTGCCAATGGGAGCAAATGTCACAAGGTGTTTCTTGTGGCTTCAGTGGTTGGGCCGTTGCCTTGGGCCTGCTGTATGGCTGTCAATAAGACTTTCACCCTAGGCTCAATCCTGTCTCCCACAGAAATAAATGTATATACACATAAAACACAAGCACATACATACATGTGTGTAAATATACATGTATAAAGTATATGATTATAGATATATTACTATATCTAAAGTCCATGCATCTATTTCTAAAATCCGTGTAGCCAGGAATATTAATACCTGTGTTTTTAACTACCTTTATGAATTTTCCTTGAATTAGAAATATTGGTACAAATTTATGATTTAAAATGTATATATAAGATATAGCTGGGCATGGTGGCACACACCTGTAGTCCCAGTACTTGGGAGGCAAGAGGCAGGTGGATCTCTGTGAGTTCAAGGCCAGCCTGGTCTACATAGTGAGCTCCAGGACAGCTGGGGCTACAGGGAGACCCTGCTTCAAAAAGAAAAAAAAAAAAAAAAAAAGAAAAAAAGTATATATAAGATATAAAAGTACATATAGAGATTGCATTTATTTTTATATATGTTAGTTTATCAGAGTGTATGCTTGCAATTTGTTTAGCAAAAGTTCATACCAACACCTCCAGTTACAATTTTAAAAATCACAAGAACGCTTACATCTGTGCTGCTTGAGTTCACTTTGCCTATCATAGAGATGTAACTGTCTCATACATGCTTCCATTCTCTATATACTGAATGCACTGACCCCTTTGTCTGTCTCTTCAGCTCCAGATCCCAGATCCCCTCTTCCCAGCTTCTTCCTATCTATGATACTCAATTCCATAGCCTAGCCTCCCTTTCCACCCTGGCTAGCACTCTGGCCAGGACTTAATATGGTTTATGTGCTGACTGTCTCATGGGAAGAGCAGGGATGCATAATTCTTAAAGAGAGTACAACATAGAAGTATAGAAAAAGAAGAAAACCAGAGTCATTGTTGGAAGTAAATACTTTACAAAATTATTAGAGCTTAATATTGTTCTTTTAAAAATAGACTCAGTAAAATATTTAAGATTGGTTAAATAATATACTTTAATAGATGATAAATACTAATCACTGTATTGGATTTGGGAGAGGGAAAAATGGAAGTTGTGACATAAAATGTGCTTGGCGTAAGTGAAGGGAAAAATCTATTATCAACTCAAGAGCAATAACTGTTATAGTGTTTCGGGTGTTAAAATCCTAATGCTAATTACCTGAGGTAGCTATCATTATTATCATTTTTGTGATGAGTACTTTAATTTCGCTTATCTCGTCTTTAAGATCAGGGGGCAAATGTGTTGTGGAGGATGGATTTGAACCTTGATTTGTCTGACTCCAAAGGAAGAACTTCTGGCCTTCGTTTCCTTCATTTATTCCTTTGAAGATTTGCATGCTTCATTCAGTCAACACAAGCATCAAGTATTTAAGGCTGGGCATGGTGGAACACACACATCCACGCACACATCCACACACAGAGAGACAGAGACAGACACAGAGAGACAGAGAGAGAAAGAGTGAGAGAGACACAAAGAGATTTAAAGTGCTTTTTTTTTGGTATTTCATACAGAACATCTCAAACAATCTTAATCATCTTTATGCCTCCATCCGCACTGGCACCCTCCCATAGCCCTCCCACTGGAGTCCATATACTCTGTCATCCCTGTTAAGGCCCACTGTGTGGTCAGTGTCCCCAGCTTTTCCAAAGTACATGTCTGTCCACTGATTCTAGTCAGCCTATCTAAATTCCCTTGTTTTAGGAAGATCAGCTCTTCTTCATCTAGCAGCAATGCATTGCCAACATTCCTTCAGCTAAGGTGCTGTTTTTATTGAATAACAGGGCTTTCACATCTAGAGAAGGTTGGAACATTGGAGGTGGTGAAGACAGAAAGGATCTCTGTGTGCCAGCAGCATTAGGGGCACCTTTGAGAGAAGCATTAGGGAGTGCATTTCTTTGAATGTGAAGAGTTACTTATTACTATGTTCCACCAGAAAAAAAAAATCTTTACTTTTGGAAATAAGACTTATTTTTCTTAACAGATTGCAGAATCTTCATAATTGACTATGTTTTGATGCTAGAGCAATTTTCAATATCTGAGTAAGAATAACTTGGTCAAAGTTGGCAAGCTTTAATACCTGTGGTGTTTTTTCCAGTTAAATATAGTTTATGCATCACTCAGAGATCTTCTTTGCAAAACCTGTTCCTAAAAGAATATACTTAAGGGCCAGGTGTGGTGGCTCAATTGTTTAATCCCAGCACTTGGGAGGCAGAGGCAGGCAGATCTCTGTGAGTTCAAGGACACCCTGGTCTACATAGTGAGTTCCAAGACAGCTAGAGCTACAGAGACAAAAACAGCATAAAAAAAAAAAAACAAAAAAAATTCCCAACAAAACAAAAGGATATACTTCATAGTTTATTTTTTTAAATTTACCTAGATTTCCTTCTTTATCCTTTTGTCCCCAATTTTTATTGAGCTTTTCTGTATTTAATATAGTTCATCTTTATCAGATTTAGACCCCATCCCCCTTCTCCAAAGCCCACCCACCAGATTTCAGGTATTCTGTCATATATGCTAAGTCCTATCCTGTCTAGCATTTGTATCCAGATGTCCCTCAGTGCAAGTTCATCCACTGGAGACTTGTCAGCCTATCTAGAGTCACTCTCTTAAAGAAGATCTACTCTCCCTCACCCCACAGTAACCATTTGCCAAACATTGACTAGGGTTGGAGCCTATTGACCATTTCCCCCATTTTATGCTGGGTTTTTGTCTGATCAAGTCAGCATATACTTTATAGCAAAGTTGTGATTACTTGAGAACTATTGGCTTAACTTTCTACAATTAGTCCTGATATTACCCTTTTAAAAATATTTTTATTGATTCAAGAATTTTATACAATGAATATTTTGCACTGAGGGATATCTGGGGCCAATATACTCTGTCATCCCTGTTAAGACCCACCGAGTTGTCAGTGTTGCCAGCCATTGCCCAATGAAAGCCCATCCACTGAGTCTGGTCAGCCTATCTAGAGTCCCTTGTTTTAGGAAGATCAGGTCTTCTTCATATAGCAGCAATCATTTGCCAGAATTCCTTTAAGTGGGATCAAGGTCTACTGTTCATTTTCCAAGTTCTGTGCTTGGATATTGTCTGACTGTGTGGGGACTTGGTGATAGAAAACAACTCAACAGTCAGGAGAAGACCATATGGGCATGGTGATAAGAGGTGGAAACCTAACAGTTCTGGGAAACAGAAACCTGGCCCTGGAGAGATAGGAACCTGACAGCTCTGGGAATTGAAACCTAAAATGCTGATTAAGTCCTGTGGTCATGACCAATCAAACCCTGGGGTGGAGTAAAGGGAGGGACACTCAATGCTCACAAATGTATATAAACACTTGCCTAAAGCTTAATAAATGAGCTCCTGCTGGACAAGACTCCCTGCCTCCTTGGTGGTTCCTCGGGAACAGAGGGTTGGGACAGCAGCGCACTCCCCCTCCTCAGCCCCCATCGTGGTGTGTGCAGGGAAGGACCCCCGCATGACTGAGTTTGCATGGGCCTTGTGCATGCTGACACCATTGCTATAGAATCATATGAGACGGTTCCCAAGAGCTTGTAGGACTCAGTTTCCACATGGTTGTGCACCTTCTCCTTGGCTCCAGTGGGGGAAGGGGCTATGGGAAAGTGCCAGTGGGGACAGAGGTATAAAGATGATTAAGATTGTTTTAGATGTTCTATATGGAATACACACAAAAAAATATTTTGAAATGTATCTAGAGATCCCAAAGCTGCACTTATGATAAATTGTTTTGTATTTATTAAAAAAAAATAGTCTTAGGTGTGGGTCTATCACTTGTCTGGTCAACCTACCAGGTGACACTGGCTAAGAAAAACTGACTCTGCCTCTCCCAGCAGCTATTAATTGCCAATAGATCCTCAGCTAGTGCTGGGGATTCTTGCCCACCTCTCCTATCCATGCTGAGTTTCTGTCTGGTTTGGGTTTGCACAGGTCTTTTGAGTGCTGCCACAAATGCTGTGGGTTCATATGCACGACACCCTGTTGTGTCCAGACCACACAGTTCCTTGTATTCATCTACCACCATTAGCTCTTACAGTCTTTCTGTTCCCTCTTCCATAGTGATCCCTGAGCCTTGGGAGGAGAGGGTATAATATAGATGTCTCTTTTAGGGCTGAGCATGCCACAATCTCTTATTCTCTGTACAGATCTTTCCATATCCCTCTTGGACATATATCCAGAAATTCTCTATCCTACTACAGAGATATCTGTACATCCATGTTCATTGCTGCTCTATTCACAACAGCTGAGAAATGGAAACAACCTAGATGTCCATCAACCGATGAATGGCTAATGAAAATAGTACATTCATACAGTGTGATAATTTTCAACTAGTAAGAAAATGAAATTATGAAATTTTCAGGTAAATGGATGGGACTGGAAACAATCATTCTAAGGGGGCAGGGGGGCTGGTAAACCAGATCCAGAAAGGCAAATATCACATGTTCTCTCAAGGGGATGCTAGCTTTGATTTTTCAGATAGGTTCTTTAGATTGGAAAATTCTTAGAGGACAGGAAACTAATAATAGGCCATAGGTATGGTTCATTGGAAGGGAGATGGGATGCAGTGATATAAATGGGGAACAGAGCATAATGGGATAGAATGGATTTGATAGGGTGAGGAATGGGATGTTAGGATGGAGAAAGGAGTAAGAAGAGGGATAAATAACACTAATGAACTCTTGAGAAAGTCAAATGGAAACCTAATATAGATGCTTTATTCAATATACATACACAATATAAAAAGGGTTTAAATGTTGTTATCCTACAACAAGGGTTCAGTGGTCCTAATAGATACCCCACGCTAACAAATTAAAAGCCCAATTTTGGGGCTGGAGAGATGGCTCAGCGGTTAACAGTACTGACTGATCTTATAGAAGACCTAAGCTCAAGTCCCAGCACCCAAATGGTTCAACCATCTGTAACTCCAGTTCCAGGGGATCTGATGCCTTCTTCTGACCTCTGAGGGCATTGTACAACATGGATGCACTTACAAACACGCAGGCATTACACTTGCATACATAAAATAAAAATAATAAATAAAATAAAAATTAAAAGCCCAATGCCAGGTATGGATTCCCTTTTTTGTATTTGTTGACCAGAGAGGCCCATTGGCTACTGCCATTACACTTGGTTACTCACCAGAACTTGATGGTAAGACCCTATTGCTAACAATATCCTTCTTAATTCTTGTGACAATGCTCTAGGATGTTAACTGGTATGTACAGGAAAGGGTCTCACTATTTTTTTCAGTTCAGAATGTATGTTCACCTCATTGATGTCAAATGCAAAACAAATCAAGACTTACATGGATGCTGGCTTTGATTTTATCCAGCATGATACTGTAAGGAGAGAAGGGCTGTTCCAACGTATAGAATTCCTGACCAGGTGATCCAAACAATGCTTACCACCAAAGTTTCAGGGAAAAACACAAGATTTTCAATTGTGAGAAATAAATATACCTAGAAAACAGAAAGGGTGGGGAAGTGGGGTCAGGACTTGAAAGATTCTCAAACTTTAATAAAGAACCTAACCTATTCTCAGAGTTGTATGTGTGCAGAAATATTAATGAAAGCTGCAATCTGACTCAAGCTGAGGTCAAGTTTAGGGACTCAGAGGAACCCAACTTGGATAAACAAGCATTTTGTTGTGATCAAAGGGGCCAAGCATATCAGGAGGGGTGGTTTGGGGGATAAACTTTTGGGGAACATAAAAGGATGGGTAGATGTTTCTTACATACCTCTTGTTACAGACTTACAGGACTTGGGTAAAACTCAACAATTATACCTTGCTTCGATGATGGGGTTATCTCTCTGATGCTGGAGATAATGAGCCTCTATGCCCAACACTTATGCTAGGTTGAAGAGTGGATTCACTTTCATCCCATGTATGGAGGAAAATACTCTATTGATTTGTAAAACCCATCTGAGACCAGGCTTCAGTTTTCAGTAAAAATATGTTCCAAGAGAAGGTAAGGGAGACAGGGAGAAAAGGGAAATCACATCATAAAGAACAAGGCACAGTGACCACGTCTGATCACAGATAATTTTAGACTCAGGTTCCAGGATGGACTACACTTTAGTTAAAGGTACAAAATGTGAGACTTCCTGTTCCAGGGTCAACTTATCCAAACGATACAATGAGATCATCCGCTTATTTAGATAAAAATTCACTCTTTGATAGTGAACTTGAGCAAGCGCCTGTCTAATTCTAGTCACTTTGGGTGGCTAGGGCAGAGGGACTGCTGCAAGTTTTAGGCTAGTTTGGGGTACCTAGTGAGACCCTGTCTCAAAAAAGATTAAAAAAAACAAAAACACAAACTCACTCACCCAGGGCTCAGGGACCATTGTGGAAGAGGGTGCAGAAAGATTGTAAGAGCCAGAAGTAGTGCATGACCATAAAGAAACCGAGTCTCCCAGGTTTTTAGGACCTTGCTCATGTGAACTTACAGCAACGGTGACAGCATGCTCAAGACCCATGTAAACTCAAAGAGACACCAACATAGAACTGGGGAAATGGGCAGGAGGTCCTAACCTTAACCGAGAAACTGCTGGCAGCTGATCACTACTGGGTGTGGGAGATTTGGTCTTCTTTAAGGGAGTGATGCTAGATAGGCTGAACAGCCCCAGTGGATGAACTCACAGTGAGGGACATATGGGAACACAAACTTGACTTGATAGGCCTTAACATATATGACAGAATGTATGCAGTCCTGTGGACTGGCTATGGGGGGGGTGCAGATAGAGGAGGAGGTCTAACTATGATTAAGATATATTGAAATGCACAATAGTTCAATAAAACACAATGATTTTTTAAAAAGATCTGCTCAGTTTCTTAAATCTACCCTAACTACATTTAGATATTTTCTTCCTATGGATATTCACAGAACTTATTCTGTCTTTACCTTTAGCACATTTGTAAGTATAAATTATTTCTGTATTTTTTGCTTATGTGTTTCTGTCAAAAAACTATAAACATTAATAGTCACATGCCTATTTCTTCTAACATTTCTGGCAAAAAGTGTTCATAAATATTTGATAAAAAAGCTAGGAAAGAGAGCTTTCAAGATGACTCAATGGGTAAAGTTGCTGCCTGCTAAGCCTGCCTACTTGAATTCAATCTCTGGGGCCCACGTGTGGGAAGAAGAAAACCAAGTCCTGGAAGTTGCATTCTGACCTCCACATGTGTGCTGTGACACATGCATACACACACACAAATAAATAAATGTAATAAAAACTCAGTAAGTTAGCAGTGACAAATGTCTGACAAAACATAGATCTTGTTTATGCCTGGAAGAAACTGTGAATTTACTGTGTTTAAGACATAAGCATTCAAGTTGAAGAGGACCTCAGTGTTCCCAAAGATGATAGGTAAGACCTGACTTATATTTGCTTAAATATATGGCCCATTCTCTCTCTCTCTCTCTCTCTCTCTCTCTCTCTCTCTCTCTCTGAATGTGACTTCCCCAGGACAAAGCTGTTACTTTTTGCCTTCAGTATAAATCTACCTTTGAGTAGCAGAGAAAAAACCAAACCAAACGAAAAAAATAGGAACTTTTGAAGTACCTTCTATTCCCATCACAGTGTTTAAAATAATAGTTTAGTCTCAGCTCAAGATCTGTAGCTCTTCATGTTATTTTCAGAACTAATGATGTATAGTGTAATTTGAGCTCTGCAAATGATAATACCTATATTCATACCATGATTTACCATTTTCAAAGCAATTTCATGTTGGTTCATTTAGCTCTCATGAGTACTTTTTGAGAAAAAAATACACTCATTTTAGAAATGAAGAAACTGCCAGCCATGTCTATTACCTGACTTTCCTAATACCCCACACACAGCTGATTGCAAATGTTGGGACTGGACCTGAGGTCTCCTGACTTTTCTCCAGTGGCCTCTCTTGTGACAGGTGTTGAATCAGCCTCAGGAGCGACTTGGCCTATTTCTATCTTCGTTTTAAATAGATTGTATCTTTGGCCTCCTTTTCCAAATGAGAACCACTGGTTGGGTTTATCTCAAAGTGGATTCTGTTCTTTGGCACAAGGCCTTCTTTTCTAGGGAATATATTGAATTGGAATGTAGAAAAGCAAAGGACAACATCCCCACCATGTGACTGGTCAGCCCAAACTTGATTGTCTGAACTGATGGAGTGCTCACTCCTCTATATATTCTCCAGCAAGTATCTGCATTCACTCACGATTTATGACAACCCATGAGACAGATACTGTGATTTTCCTTACCTCAACACATGGGGAAACTGAGCTGCATAGAATATGGTCATTGGGCAAGGTTACATATTTATACCCAGAATTTGACTCATCCAGTTTTTATTCTAGAGCCTCCTTGCTGAAAGACCATGCCATGCTGCCTGTGAACTCAAACAGTACAGGAGCACTGTTGTAAAGGAGGTGTTTTAAACCTATTGTTCTGATGCCAATGTGAGTGTGCATGGACGTGTGTCCAAATGTGTGAGGATTAAGGCAAGGGGCACATTACTCAGAGATTTGAGCTTTGGCTTTGTGTACACAACTTGGCTGTGGCAAGATGGGATTCATCTCATCCAAAGCAAATATGTTGGCAAGATGCTTTCTTCTTCAAATACTCCAAGTTTCTGCATGGTGGTTCTGGAAATTACCCGTTTCATGTTAGCAATGATTGAAATCAAGAGCAAAGGTCTGGTTTCATCCCAAGCTTTATCTAAATCATGAGACAAGCCCTTCAGTGCATTTATATCTAAAATTGAATATGAAGTTTAGACTACACAAAGCAACCCTTTTTATTTCTCAATAAAATTAGCTCAAAAGTCACCCCCTTTTTTGTCTCATTCAGAAAACTGAAGTTTGCAAATGAAGCTAATTCAATCATTTTAACATTTAAATCTTAGGCCAGTTTCATGTAGTCATTTGCCAAGTCTCTGCCCAGCCAGCGAGGCAGGACGTGGAGCTCAGCGATGGGGGCCTAGGAGGGGTAAGTGCGCTGCTCCCCCATTCACCCACCTCCCTGAGACTCTCAGATGCAGCAGGGAGTTTAGTCATGTAGGAACTCATTTATTGTAAGTGTTACAGCACTTATAAAGGCAAAACCCACAATCATTAGCATAGGCGGGAACCTATCCTCCAATTCTGTGGAAGGTCACGTAGAGCATGCAGGCTTCTTTCAATGCACTACTATGGTGATCATGAGGTTCTCACGCATTTTTTTCTTGGCCAGTCTCCAATTACCTACACGTTTTCTTATTTTTTGCCCCTGGTCCAATTGCTTAGCTCCTCCCCCCACTGAGGCGGTGGACGCCATTTTAAACACAGCTTCCCTACAATCATTCATATCCATTCTATGAGTTCTTCCTACTTCATTCTTTTCTCCTACAGCATTATCAAGGTTTAGAAGAAGTTTGTACAAACTCAGGGTCTTGGCTGGGGATGGGGTGATGAGAAAGGTGACCTGGTAATGCTGGCCCACTGTGGGCTTTTTACTGGGCATGATGAGATATTCTTCATCCTGCAGGTTTGGGTTATCAAAGTTTCTCCTACAGAATCCATGTCATCTGCTTGCCTGATTAACCATATTCTCTAGCTGGGTCACACAGTCTCTCTTCTTATTCCAACATGGAGGGATCTTCTTAACCACTCACATGTCCAGACACATTTTAATGTTCCCCAGTGGTGGCTAGAGCTACATGAGAATATCATGCTTTCTTTTCCCCTGTAGTTTCTACTGTTCCACCAATGTCCACTTACAAAGCATATGGATTCCATAAGAAGTCTATGGTGGCCCCAGGCTGCCACTAAAGGAAAGAGGTAGAAATCCTCATTCTGACATCCTCCCAGTTAGGACTGGGGATATAGTTTAGTGGTAGAGTCCTTGCCTAGCATTAATGAGGTCCTAGATTTCATCTTATTAACACACACACACACACACACACACACACACACACAAATTCTGCAGAATTATTTGATGTTTTCTGTCCTTCTTCATTCTCAATGATTTGATCCTGAAAGTGGAGCATGAAGTAAGTCTTTCCACTAACTCTCACATACTGAGGCCAGTTTCATCTCTGAGTCTTCATCATGACCCATGCTCAATACAGACTCTTTCTTTAGTCACTTCTACATAGAGTTATTTTACAAACATTTTCAGTTGATAATACAATTCTGAATTCTAAGCACACTTTCTTAAAAAGCTATGAACAATGCCCACTGCACCTTGACTCCCACAACCTCATTCATCCTCCCAGCTCCCCCACCCTGTCTCTCCTCCTAGCATGGACACTGGCTCATTTCTTCTTTTAGTACCCCAAACCTCTTGATTACCCTCTTGGCTCAGACTCTTCACTACTTCCTGATCCTTAGCACCTAGACCAACCCAATTCCTCAGTCTAGTTCCCTGGGGCCCTCAAAGCCTACCCCCCCCACCTTTGCATACCTGAGACTTTCATCCCTGGCTGTCCACCCCCAACCTGGATTCCTGAGACCAGCCTCCTTTCCTGACTGTATGAGAGTCCAGAATCCTAAATCTACCTTAGCAATCCTCCTAAACTGTACTGCACCTGAGAACTAGAGGGATCCAGACCTTAGGAGAAAGCCTGAGAGCATCTGATCCTCACCTTACTTGAACCTCCGTGGGAACTCCTGAGCAGCAGGATGAAAGCCATCTGGTCCCTCCAATATAAAATCAAAAAAGAGAACATGATGCCTAGACCAACCAGCTTTTCATGCCCAACAAGTGAACTACAAAGACACATATACTTAACAAACAGAAGCAGACCTGAACTCAACAAAGGAAGGCTTGAGTCTACACAAGAATCAGAAACTTCAAAAGAAATCCACATGTCAAAGTCACAGTGAAAAAATAATAACATGAAAAACCCAAATAACATATCCCTACCAAGTACCAACAGTCATGTAGAAGAGTACAATGAGAATCCCCTAGAGATAACACAGGACATGGAATTCAAAAGAACGATTATAGACACAATAAAAGAACTCAGTGAATTTAAAGTACATACAAACAAAGAAATCAAAGAGCTGAAAGAAGATAGGGATAAACTTCCGAATGAATTCAGAAAAGGGTTAGAAATGTTGACAAATAGGCTGAAATGAAGAAGGAAGTGAAACATTCAATAAGCCAATTAGAAACAACAGGAGAAAGCCTCACCAATAGGATGAATGAAATAGAAAATGGAATATCAAGGCTGGAAGCTAACGTGGATGAATTAGACCACACAAGCAAAGATTATGAAAAATTTAAGAAAACACAAGAATAGAATATGCAGGAATTGTGTGACACCATAAAAAGACTAAACATGAATCATAGGCCTAGAGGAAGGAGAAGAATTTCAGGATAATGGTATGGACCAGATCTTCAACAGGATTGTTGAAGAAAATTTCCCAAAATTAAAGAAAGACATGCCCATACAAATACAAGAAGCACAGAGAACACCAAATAGACAGGACCAGAAAATAAACTCCATGGCACATCATAGTAAAAGCACTAACCATACAGAACAAAGAGAGAATACTGAAAATTGCAAAAGAAAAATAAGTCACACAAAAGGAAAACCCATCAGAATTAAAGCTGACTTTTCAGTGTAAACTGTGAAAGCCAGAAGAGCTTGGACCAAAGTATTTCCAGTACTAAATGACCACAGATGCCAACTCAGATTACTCCACCCAGCCAAAATGTCTATTGTAGTTGAAGGGAAAGAAAAATCTTCCACGACATAAATAGGCTGAAAGAATTCATGTGCACAAAACCAGCCCTTCAGAGAGTTCTTGAAGCAATACAAAGAGCCAGAGAAAGGAACAACTATATCCAAGGGGTAACGGAAAGAAACTTAATGCAGGTATAACTGTGGAAATGCACATTTACACCAAGAATGCGAACAGAAATCAAAACGACAGGAATTAATACACAGCTTTAATTAATAACTTTAAATACCAACAGATTGAACTCCCCAGTCAAAAGACACAGACTAGTTGAATGGTTTAAGAAACAAAACCCATCTTTTTGTTGTCTGTAAGAAACCCATCTCACTTTCAAGGACAGCCACTACCTTACAGTGAAAAAGATGGAAAAAAAAATATTCCAAGAAAATGGTACTAAGAAAAAAAAAGGTGTTGCAATTCTAATATTTGACAAAATAGACATCAAACTAAAACTAACCAGAAGAGGGCTGGAGAGATGGCTCAGTGGTTAAGAATACTCACTGTTCTTTCAGAAGACGTGGGTTCTAATCCTACCATGCCCATGGCAGTTAACAACTGTCTGTAATTCCAGTTCAAGGGGATTGGACAGCCTCTTCAGCCCTCTGTGGACATTGCATGACATGGGTGCACTTATCTACATGCAGGCAATATACACATACACATGAAAAAAAAAAAAAACTAATTAGAAGAGTTAAAGAGGGCCAATTCATTCTGATCAAAGGAACACTTGACCAAGAAGATATTATAAGCATGAACATACATGACAAACTCTGGTGCAGCCAACTTCATAAACACAGCATTACAGTACTTTAAGACCCAGATTGATCCCAACTCATTAACAGTAGGAGTCTTCAATACTCCATATCACCATTAGATAGGTCAACAGGACAGAGAATTAACAGAGAGACATCTGAATTAAATAATACTGTTCTTCAAATGAACCTAATAGACATCTACCGAATATTCCACCCAAGCACCAAAGAGTATACTTTCTTTTCAGCACCCCATGGAACTTTCTCCAAAATCAACCACATACTGGGTCATAAAACAAGCCTCAACAAATACAATAACATTGAAATAATTCCATGCATTCTATCAGACCACAATTCAATAAAGCTTAAAATCAACTCTAGAAGAAACACTAAAACTACATGAACACATTGAGATTAAACAACACATTCCTGAATGACAAATGGGTCAAAGGAGAAATTAAGAAAGAAATAAAAGTATTCCTGGAACTAAATGAAAAGTACAAACAAAACAAAACCTCTGGGCCAAGTTGAAAGTAGTGCTTAGAGAGAAGTTTATAGCTCTAAGTGCTTACATTAAAAATAAGAAAGCATGCAATAAAAGACTTAACATTGCAACTCAACACTTGAAAAGCAACAAATGAAACCCAAACCCAGAAGACAAGAAGAAATACCAAAATCCAGAGCAGAAATTAATGAAATAGAAACAAAAGAAACAATACAAAGAATCATTGAATCCAAGAGCTAGTTCTTAGAAGATAAAATTGACAGACCAAGATTGTTAGTTCAGTTAACCAAAGAAGAAAAGAGCACCCCCAAATCAGCAAAATCAGAGATGAAAAGGGAAATATCATGAAAGACACCAAAAAGATCCAGAATATTATAAGGGAATACTTTTAAAACCTATATGCTACTAAATTTGAAAAGATCCAGAATATTATAAGGGAATACTTTTAAAACCTATATGCTACTAAATTTGAAAACCTAAAAAAAGGAAGGGTATCTAAAAGCATGGAAATCACCAAAACTAAACCAAGAAGAGATCAACAGCTTAAACCAACACATAACACATAAGGAAATTGAAACAATAATACAAAACCTCCTGATTGAAAAAAGCCCAGGACCAGATGGATTTACAGCAGAATTCTATCAGACATTTAAAGAAGATCTACATGTAATATTACTTAATTTATTCAAAAATATAGAAATGGAGGGAGAACTTCGAAATTCCTTCTATGAAGCCAGTATCACTCTAAAACCAAAGCCAGATAAAGATAAAACCAAAAAAAGAAAACTATAGACCCATATCCTTAATGAACATAGATGCAGAAAATATCAGCAAAATACTTGCGAACCACATGCAGACACACGTCAAAAAGATCATCCATCAGCTTTATTCCAGAGATGCAGGGATGGTTCAATATATGTAAGTCAATAAACATCATAAATCATATAAATGGACTCAAAGGCAAGAACCACATGGTCATCTCAATGATTCAGAGAAGGCCTTTGACAAAATTCAATGTGCATTTATATTCAAAATCCTAAAGGGAATTGGACTGGAGGGAACATACCTTAACATAATAAAAGTCATATACAACAAACCCACAGCCAACATCATTCTAAATGGAGAAAAACTGGAAGAGTTCCCATTGAAATCAGGAACCAGACAAGGCTGTCCACTGTCTACACTCCTTTTCAACATAGTGCTTGAAACTCTTGCTAGAGCAATAAGACAGGAGAAGGAAATTAAAGGAGTAATAATTGGAAGAGATCAAGTTATCCCTTTTTGTAGATGATAAGATATTATGTCTAAGAGATACCAAAAATTCCATCAGAAAACTCCTGGAAATGATTAAAACTTTCAGAAAAATGGCAGGTTACAAAATTAATCTACAAAGTCTGTAGTCTTTCTATATACCAAGGACAAGCAATCAGAGAAAGAGTACATGTAAACCCTTTCAGAATAGCTGCAAATAAATAAATTAAATATCTCAGAATAAACCTCACCAAAGACATTAAAGACCTCTATGATGAAAATTTTAAATCTTTAAAGAAAGAGATTGAGGAGACATCAGAAGATGGAAGGACCTCCCATGTGCATGGATTGGAAGAATTAATATTGTGAAATGACCATCCTACCAAAAGCTGTTTATTGATTCAATGCAATGCTAATCAAAATCCCCATGACATTTTTCACAGAGTTGGAAAAAAATCATTCTAAGATTCATATGGAAGCACAAAACACCTCGGATAGTGAAAGCAACCCTGACCACTAAAAGCAATGCTCTGGGGATTGCTATACCAGATTTTAAACTATATTACAGAACTATAATCATAAAAACAACATGGTACTGGCACAAAAATAGACCCATAGATCAATGTAACAAAATTGAAGACCCAAATGTGAGTACATGCAATTTCAGCTACCTGATATTTGACAAAGGGGCCAAGAACATTCCCTGGGGGAAAGAAAGCAAGATCAACAAATGGTGCTGGCAAAACTGGATCTCCACCTGTAAAAGAATGAAACTAAACCCCTGTCTTTCACCTTGCACAAAAGTCAACTCCAAAAGGATCAAAGATCTCAATGTGAAGCCTGAAACTCTGAAACCGTTAGAAGAAAACATTGGTAATTACCTACAAGATATCGGTATAGGAAAAGATTTTCTAAACCAAACATTAATTGCACAGGAAACAAGGTCAAGTATCAACAAATAGGACCTCATTAAACTAAAAAGCTTCTGTACATCAAAAGTATCAATCAAGGAAGTATAGAGAAAACTCACAGAATGGGAGAAAATCTTAACCAGCAACACATCTGACAGAGGATTAACATCCAGAATATATGAAGAACTCAAAAAACAAAGCATCAAGAAAGGAAGTAACCCAATTAAAATATGGGCTTAGTACTGAACAGAGAATTCTCAAAAGAAGAAGTAAAGATGACTAAGAAGCATTTTAAAAGGTGTTTATCATCCTTAGTATTTAGGGAAATGCAAATTAAAACCACTTGAAGATTTCACCTTAGTCAGACTGGCTAAGATCAAGAGAACAAATGATACCAAATGTTGGAGAAGATGTGGGGAAAGGGGAACACTCATCCACTGCTGGTGGGATTGTAAACTCATTCAACCTCTATGGAAAAGTTTTGAGAACTCTTAAAAAACTAAAAATGAACCTACCATATGACCCGGTTATACCACTCCTTGGCATACACTCAAAAAACTCATCCTATTGTAGACACACTTGTACATCCACATTTTTGCTGCTCTTTTCACAATAGCCAAGAATGGAAGCAACCTAAGTGTCCCTCAACTGATGAGTGGATAATGAAAATTGTGGTTCATTTATACGATGGAGTTCTACTCAGCAGTAAAGAAAGATGAAATCATGAAATTTGCAGAATTTCATGAAACTAGAAACTAGAAACTGTTATACTATGCGAAGTAACACAGACTCAGAAAAACAAATGATACATGTTCTTCCTCATTTGTGGATCCTAGCACCAGATCCTTATAAGTGAGTGTGTATCCAGACATTACTACAGGAACCAGGATAATGAAAAGGAACCAGGGAGGTAAAGGAAAAGAAAGAACCTGAGAGAGAAGAACAGTAGGAAACAAGCATTAATAAGGGAGATATGGATAAAAATGGTGTTATTTTAATGGGAGGGTCAAGGGACAGTTATACAAGGAACCTAGGGGATAAAGGGAAAGAAGGAGCTCAAGAGAGGTGGGACCATAGGAGAAGGGTATTATTAAAGGAGAATGGGAAAAAGGGGGCACTTTAAATGGGGAATTTATGGTGGAAGGGCTAGACAGTGAGAGAGATAATGCCTAGCTAGGTTTTAAAAAGTGGAGGAAACCGTATTAATCCAACAACCTACTGGCAAATTATACATAAAATTAGTTCAAGGAACAAAATATATATCTAGTCAAGGTTTATCTGAGCATGTTTGGTTTTTTCCCAAGCTTTATCTACACAGTACATGGTAAATGAAAGCACCAGAGTGGTGAAACTAACCTTCTTGGATGTTTAACAGACATACTTGAGGCTTATACTAATCTGGTCAAAGGGACTTAAAGGACAGTGTCTGCTCCTTGCACTCCAAGATTGACTAAATGCTAGGGGACTACAGAATATCTCTCCAAATGTTCTGTAACTGTGGTAAGTCACCTGTCCTCTTGTTCAGGGAGGCCATGGAGACCCCACCAAATGGACTTCAACCAGTGTCCAGTCTACAAAGAGGAGGGTCAACACAGAGAAATCTATTCCTCCATGCTTCCAAGTGAAGCCAGCCATGGTCGAGCAGGACCTTTGACTTACCTTCATATAGATGGGACTGGTAAAAGAAAGGAGTCAGGGGCTCCTCCCAAGCCCATGTGACCCCCGAGGAACAGATCCTCAAACAACCTTAAGAGCAAAAATAAATTGGTTTATTTGGGCCAAGTGTGTGTTGTGTGTGTATACACCCAAATGGAAAGTATAACCAAAGATTAAAGTGATCAGCATATTTCTTTAAGAGTCCATGTGCATAGCTAAAGGATACATAACATGAAACAATGCCAGACAGAAGATACTTTCCTTTGAGTTGTTGGCCAGGGTGGCCAAAGAGACTCCAGAGAGTAACCCAGCATAGAACTGGGAAAATGAACAGCATACCCCAATCTTATCTAAAGGAATATTGGCAACTGATTCCTGCTAGATAAGGAATCTTACCTGCTGATCTTCCTAAAAGAAGGATCTCTAGATAGGCTGACTAGACTCAGCAGATGGACTTGTCCTGGGGAGTGGCTGGGGGCACTGCTAACACAGTGGACAGGTAACAGGGACAACAGAGTATATGACCTCCAGTGTGGGGGTGGGGGGGTATGGGAGGGTGCCATTTAGGATGCAGGTATAAAGATGAATAGATTGTTTGGGATGCTCTGTATGAAATACACATCAAAAAATCAATAAATTTTTTTAAAAGTTATGAACTGTGATAAAAAAAGAAATCCTTCACAGTTTTCAAAGATTTTAAAATAGGATACTGAATGAGGCTTTTCATATTGTCTTTTAATTTTGGCTGAAGCCCTAAATCAGAAAACAGTAGGTCTGACATTAAAAATGGAGCACCAAGTTGCTTGCTGCCATTTACCTTTTTCAGTGCTTGCCAAAGAAGAGATTGCCAAACCAGTCCTGTGACCCCAATTCTCTCCTTCTAAAATTGAGGTAAAAAGGAGGTCAAAAATTCTAAGAGGGCCACATCTCCATATTCCAAGGATTAGCCTGAGTTATACCCTTTCCTGTTCTAACCAGCAAGAAGAATGGACTAATGGAATTTGCAGGTAAATGGGCGGAACTGGAAACTGTTATACTGAGTGAGATAACTCAGAAAACACAAGTGGCACATGTTCTCTCTCATTTGTAGATCTTAGCTCTGAATCCTTAGATGTAAGTATTTTGAGATGGAACAGACTTGGAAGTTTCCTCCCTGAAGACTAGATCTCACAGCATCAGAAGATGTTATGCAAGCTGCCAAGGGAGAAAAACAATCAATAGCCCCACCCAATCGTTAAGCCTGTAAACCACAAAAATGACCAACTCAGCAAAATAATTCCATTGGCGCAACAGTGAAACTTTTATCTTGGGGATAATCAAAAGATGTAGGATTGGACTTAAGACCCACTCAGTAGGAGGAAATCTACACATGGTACAGTAAACATCACTAAGAACACATGGTTGGGGGTTCATAGTCCCTAGAGAAGAGCCTACTACTTCTGCTTTCCTAAACCAATTTAATTTCTTAATATATTTTAAATACTTATCCTTATATTCACAGATAAGTGTAGATCTTACCATGTATCAGAGAAGTGTCTTTTTGAAATAGAGAGGGACTACTAAAAAATTCTACAACTGGTCAAAATACAGACAATAAGCAACCTTGTGGTGCCTAGGACTAATTGATACATCTCCAGTGTAATCCCTACCCCTAAATCTCAGGAAACATCCTGGAAGAGGGGGTAGAAAGATTGCAACAGCCAGAGGAACAAGTTGCCTACTGTTAGATAACACAGTCTAGACATTATGGAAAAGCTGCATCCATGAAATCTCCACAGTATGGTTGCCTAACAAGATTTGTATAATGATAAAACCAGGGGCATGCCCATGTAGATGGGGAAAATTTCACAAGGTCCCAATCTTAAATGAAGAATTATAGGTAATCAGTGGACACTGAGGGAGGGAGAATTGGTTTTCTCCAGGGTCGAATTCCGTGACAGTTGATCTCATCTTGAGTGATCCGTCCTAAATAACTAAGAGGACAAGAAATTGAGAGGGAATGGGGGGGTGCTTGAAAGGAGTTGACCTGGGGAATGGGAGGGCTGGAAATATAATGCATATGTAATTCTCAAAAAATTATAAAAAAATCTAAGAAGACTAGTTAAAGGATGATACTGAGATAAATTCTCAATAGTTATCACTTTCAAAATTTTCTTCTTTTCTTTACCCATGGACAGGGGACAGATTCTTCCAGTGAATAACCCTGAGAATTAGTTCTAAGGTATCAGCAAGAAAGGCAATTGGATTTCCCTTCCCAGGTAGATACTGCTAAGCTACAGAACTCATTTTTTCACTACAGTGTAGTTGATCAGCATGTAGGGAAACAAGTCCCGGGCATATTTAATGTTCGTAGTCTGGTCAACCTAGTGTGGATGGCTGGGGGTGTTAGCAAGGTTTGGAAGGAGGACAGCCTATCTCCTGTTGTGCTGTAGAATGTATGGAATGTCAAATTGGTGATCTGAATGGTAGCTAGATTTGAGTCATCTACTAGATATCCATTTTAGGATCAAGGGGAAGCTAGCAGAGACTATAGAATGAGGGTAGAGGTGGAGGTAAGAGGGCCGAGAAAAAGGCAAATTGGTAATGGGAAGAATCTGTATGGTGAAGAGTTTATCGTAAGAGATTGTAGGAAATCGCATCTGGGCTTCTTGAGAATGTGGCATGCAGTCACGGAGGGCACTTAGAATTATCACAAGCCAGTTAGCATTAGCCTAAAGAGACAAACAGAAAAAAAATTAAAACAATTTTGTTCCCATTGAGAGAGGTTTAAGTCCAATTAGACAGCTATTGATTACTCCCCCAGATAACAGTGCCACTACTGAGCCAATAGAGGTAGTTTGCTGTGCCAGTTGTTATGGTTATTAGGCTTTAAGGCTGGGTTGGACCATTGATTGATTTTCTCTCTTCCCAATTTGAATAGTATCATCCAGCATTATAAGGGCTACACTTCAGGTAGAAGGCTTCTAGGTCAGTTCTCGCTGCATTGCTCCAAGCCTTGTATCTGAAGTATTGTCCTGTCTTCAGCACTAAGGTCTTATCTTCCAGTTCTCAGAGATAACCAAGAACTCAGGCAATGCCCTGGGTTATTTTGGGAATCTCTTGGACGACTCAGACCAACCATACAAAGGGAGGTCTCTCCTGTCTGGCACTGTAGTGTGTTCCTTGCTGTACAGGCCCCAGATATACATATGCACTAATGTTCAGACACTGTGCATTTTTCAGGGGGCTTCAGGGGCACCACATTTTCCTCTGTGTTCCCTAGCCCCCCAAGATCCATTCATATCTACTCTTTCTCCCATCTGACTTCCCTCCCAGCATCCACATCATTCCCACTCTCCCCAAAATATCGCCTGTTTCCCACCCTTCCCTCTCTCCTGAGTCCCCCCCCCAACTATGGTCCCCTGCATATCACTCCCTCCTCCTCTCCCAGCTGAATACTCCCACTTCCCCTACCTCACCCCTGGTAACATCTGTTCCCTGCTATCCCCCTTTTTGTGTTCTTTCTTTGCCTTTACCTCTGTGTACCCTTTCCATATTCCTGGCTCCTGGTATTACATCAGGATATATACTCACATATAAGGGATTGGTGTTAACTCATAGATGGCACTGTAAACAACAAAATATACATTACTAGAGAGGACATAGATCCTAGAGAAAACCTTATCGCTGTCATGTCTATCTCCAAATGAAATTTCTTACCACATGCTAAATATGGATCCTTATATTTACAGACAAGCATACCATACACCACTCATCAAAGAAGCTGCTTTTGCAACAAATGGAGGTTAATGCAGAATCCCACAACTGGTCAGACACAGAGGATATACATTTCGGAGATGCCCAGTCCTAGGTGACACATCTACAGTTGAACCACTATACCTAAGGCTCATGGAACATAGCAGAACAAAGGGTAGAGAGAAAAATAGGGCATCCCTCAACTCTCACCAGTGAAGCTTCTTTATACAACAGGGTTCAATGCACACAAAAGGCCACAATTGACCAAGTTTCAAAGAATAGGAGACAGAAGAGTGTGTGTTTCTGGGTAGGACTCCTATATTAAACCTCATCCACCTGTGGCTCAGGGACCATTGTGGAGGAGGGGGCAGAAATATGGTAAGAGCAAGGGCTGGTTCATGAACATAGGGAAGCAGAGGCTTTCAGGTCACTGGAAGTTCGCACATATGAACTTGTGGCAATGGTGGCATTGAGCACAGGACCCATGCCAACTCAATCAGACGAGGACCCAGAGGGGAGGAGAGAAATGGGTTGTGGGTTAGCCCTAGAATGGGAACTATTGAAGACTGATTACTACTGGGTGAGGAAGAGTATGCCTTACTTACGATCTCTAGATGGCCTGACTAGACGCCAGTGGATGAATTTGTACTGAAGGACATCTGGGTACAAATGTTTGACTGGATAGGACTTAACATGTATGGTGGAATACATGAGGTCCTGTGAGGGAAATGTACAAAAGCTCAATATATATTTTTTTTAAAGGAAATAATTTTGTTCTCATTTTCCAACCTGCCTCCATTTCTAGAAAATCCCACAGAGGAAAGGGAAGTTGTGCTCACTCTAGGACTCTGTGCTGAGTTACCCATGGGACAGAAGACAGAGCACTCATTGGAATAAAAGAAAATACTGAACTTTTTCTCACATGAACAGTTGTAGTACCAGAAGGAAACTCTTGATTACTAAAACAAGACTTGCTATTAGAACCAAGAATGATTCCAACTGTGAATCTGCTTGAACTGTTGTTGGAGATGAGGAAATATATCTGGAGAATGAAACTCTTTTATAGACACAGGGTAACACTGAGTCTGTCACTGCCTTGGTCATGGGCTTCCAAAATCCTATCTAGGCAATCACTTTTAATAATTTTTAATCAATTAAGAAAAAAAAGATCAAATGGTGAAAAAGTCAGTTAATATTTTAAACTATTTTTTTACACTGGAAATTGGTCTAGATGTCTAAGGGTATTTCTAGATGTGTAAGGGTATTTTCATTCTAGTCCAAGTCATGTCAGAATTTCCTAGCATAGTATAGGAATGAACTGATAAAAAAATTTTTCAGGGGGTATCATTTTCAGTTATTTTACATATCACATTGGTACTAAATTAGATGACATTGTAAAGAATTCGGAGAGAAGCAAGCTTAAACATAGTGTCATTGATTCTTCAGAACAGTAACCTAGATTCTAGATATGAATAATCTTGTCCTTAGGTAACTATTGCAGCATTTAACAACTCTTCCTATCCCTCTTCAACCATGTGTGTGTGTGTGTGTGTGTGTGTGTGTGTATCTGTGAGCATGTGTGTGTGTATACTGTGTGTGACTGTGTTCTCGTGTGCATGGAGAGTCGAGGAGGACCTCAGATATCCTATACGGTCACTCTCCATTATTCCCTTGAAAAAGGATATCTCACTGAATCTGGAGCTAGACTGGCAACCAGCAAGTCTTAGCTATCCTCTTGTCTCTGACCTTCACAGCACTGGTGTAACAGGTGAGCCTGTGACCATGCCTGGCTTTTTATTTGGGTTGTAGGGATTTGAACTCAGCTCTTACCAGCTGAGTCATTTCCTAAGATGCACCCCCTCCCCGACTCCAGGATTGTTCCTTCTAAACTTCTTTGTTGCTACAAGGGACAATTTCAGAACTCTGTGCTTAAAACTCATCCAGTGTTTTCCATTACAAGGTAAAAATTATTTTTTCTATTTTAAATCGCCTTCATACTCAGGCACATCTCTGCCTCTTCATTCTCTGCCTCTTTATCTTTCCTTATTCGTAGTTGAAGTTTTTATTGCTTTCTGAATGCCATGGTTTTGTTCCTCTTTTATCTTTTATCTTTATCTTACTTTCTCCCTTGCAATTCTCAATCCTTATTCCCACCCCAGCACAGACACCCTGCTCCTTTCTTCTTCTGCTTTAATCCCTATCAAGCACTGTGCCCATTAAGATCACAGTTTTCTGCATCTTTAGACCTAGTTGCTCATTCTCCATCCCAACACTTCCCTTTTATCACTTCTGTCACACACTACCTGTGTTAGACACTTCCCATCCACTAATCTGAACACATGCAGGCAAATACTGGGCCCTTTTTGTGACTTTGTTCCTGCAGCCTGGCACAGTGCCTGGAAGATAGTTGGGGTACCACTGACAGTACAAAATAGTCATAGTTCTTTTATAGTCCTTATTTTTTCAGAAACATTCAATGAAGCAGTGTCTCAAATATCATAATGATTTGGAAGAGTGAGGACCTGATATATTCTTCTATAAAGAATGTACATATTATTGGAGTTTCTTAAACATTTTGAGCCTCTATTTGCTTAGTGGGCAGTTAGAATTTTAAAGCAAAGGGAAAACCCAAAATGCAGTAAAGCCAGAGCCAAAGGCTGATGCAAACTAAAAGTTATTTAATGAGATAATTTAGATCATTCGATCACTGCTCCTGTGCACTAGCTACCTAATGACTATCATTCAATGCTGGGCTTATACTAGGATCACTGGGAGGAAAGCTGAAGGTTACAAAAGGCAACAGAACTATACTTTTTGTCACGTATTTTCATTTGCCCCACATTTGATTATTGGGAAGGAGATCTACAACCACAAACCTCGTGCTCTGAAGATTGTTTTTAAGTTCATGATTATAGAAAAGATGCTGTATAAGGAGAAGTTCCATTTCGTGATTTCTTGGGCTCTGTTGCAGAGCTACCTCTGCATCAGGGACCCAGACAATGGTCAGAATTCAAGAGACTGAATCTTCTGTCTCACCCACATGGGAGCCAGTCCTTCACCCAGTCTCAGAAGATTCAGTCTCTTGAATTCAGACCATTGTCTGGGTCAGAAGGAGGGGTTATCATTAAGGTAAATTTGACATTGAAAGCAACTAAACTGAAAGCTACCGGAAGGCTTCTCATTGTTTGGATGAATAACAGTTTGAATATTCATTTACTTTGATTGTCCAGATTTGAGAAATTAAGAATAAAAGCTTTGAACATTTGGGTACAGGTTGTTATATAGATGTAAGATTTCAATTCCTTTCAGTATCATGACTACTGCATGGGAAGAACATGTTCAATTTTATAAGACACAGCCAAACTTCTTCCAAAGTCACTGCAAGAATGTGCATTCTCAGCCTCAATGAGTTCCATCTCACATTCTCATCAGCATTTGGTGATGCCAGAGTTCTGTATCCAAATATATTCAATTAAGTGTATAGCAGGTAAGACAATGATGCTGATCCTACTGATGAAAAGAGCTCATAGAACATTGAAGCGTGACTAGACTTCTTCACTCGTGCCAGCTTCCCTCTGCTCCCATTAGACCAGAGGAGCGCAGCACGGCTATGTCTTGTCCATGGTTTCTTGCAGTTTGTTCCCTGGCAGGCTTAAATCTGGCTTCATATCCCGACGTTTCCTTTTCTAGACTGGTCTTACGAAAACTGAATTTTGCTGACTAATAATCCTCTAAGGCCCGATTTCACCATTTTCTAAAAAAGAACACTTGTGTGACTCACCCTGGGATTCAGGCTGAAAATGTGTTTTTAAAAAGATTCCATTTATACTGAGGTGGCTGAAGAGGAGTTTGACTTGGCATTTTTACCTCCCATATGCATTAGCTTCAATTCCTGATTTGCAAATGTTTGGGTCCTGTCCGACAACACAGACTTTCCAATATCACAGGGTTTCTGGCCTGGAGATTTTGGTCCTGATGACTGCCAGCAACTACTCAGAGACAGTGTTTTAAAAATATTGTATGTGCATATTTATGCATATATTTTAATTTTACTCCCTCTCAGAAGACTGATAAACTTTCTAGCACCACGGACTTATAGTTCTGATACAGTTTGGTGTATAGCCTGCAGCACATCTGCAGGTGTACCTTTTGGATTTACACAGTAAAAACACCAGGAGGCACCCCAATAATCTTCCACCATGACTCACATTATGACAGTGGAAGAGTGGGAGGCCTGAGGATTCCATGAAGTCTCATCAACCTGTGAGAACCATGACTGTTTGGATTGTAGAACATGTGGAGCCCAGGCTTTCCTTAGGGGAATGAGGCTGGTGTAAGCTTCATGGAAGGAGCAAAGCACTAACATTCCCCGTCATTGGCTGCCATGTGAGTTTCCTAGGACTGCCGTGTACAAGGTGCCATGAAAAATGCTGAGTGGATGAAATGGCAGCAGTTTATCCTCACCCCAATCTGGAGGCTGGAAGTCTGAAATTAAAGTGTCAGTGGAGACTCAGAGTAGTAGCTCTCTGAGTGTCTGTGGCTTGTAGCTATATTATCCAGTATCTGGCTCTGTCACAGTACGGTGTTCTTCCCACCTGCTTGCATTCATAGTCTCTTCCCTTTTCTTTATAAGGACAGCAGCTTGATTGGACTAAAGGCTACCCTACTGCAGTTATAACTTCGCTGTGAGCAAATATGACCACACTAACCTATTTCCCCAAAATGTCACATTCACAGGTTCTGGGTGTTATGACTTCAACATATATTTTTAGTATACACAGCTCAATTAGAATGGCTTAGGAAGTCTGAGATGTTCAGCTTTATAAAACAAAATCTTTGGGTGGAGATTGAGATATCATCAATTCAAATGCCAGTATAGACAAATAGATGACAGGTAAGCCCATGGATAATGGAAGGACAGACACATGTTAGAGAGAGAGATTTGAAAGACAGATGATGGACAGGATGCTGCTTATCTCCACTGACAATGGATCTTCACAGTTTTCACACATTCATGCCCTTCTTCTCTGGACACACTCTCAGAGATACATGTAGAATGCTTTACCACTGTTCTAGTTCTCTTGTTCTCTTCTGACCAAAAGCAACACGGAGAGGAAATTGTTTATTGCGTCTTCCTCTTCCAATTGACAATCCATCACTGATGGAAGCCAAGATAAGAACTCAAGCAGGGCAGGATCCTGGAGGCAAGAGCCGAGGCAGAGACCACAGAGGAATGTTGCTTCCAGGGTTGTTCCTCTGACCAGTGCTCAGGCTGCTTTATTTTACAACCCAAGACCACTTGCCCAGTGGTGGCACCCCTCACAGTGGGCCGGGACCTCCCACATTACTCCACAATGAAAAAGCCTCACACACATGTCCACAGGTCAGTCGGACAATGGAAACTCCTCTACTGAGGCTTGCTCATCCCAGGTGTGTGAAGTTGACAGCTGAAGCTATCTGGCACACTTACGGTATAGATATTCCACAATCCAATAAAGTTGGCACCTGCAACAGTTCATCCTCCCTCTCCGTGCTTCTCACTCTCCCTAGCTACACGGCAACCCCTTTATTTATCACGGGAACAAGGTAACATTTCTGATTTTTCTTTTAAGGAACTCAGCCTAACAAAGCGTATTCATATTTATCTAAATTCCCTAGCGTTTATAGAGCACCCTTGTGCTCACCCGAAATACGTGTAGCCTATTCCCAGGTCTTCACTTGCATATTTTCTTGGACAACTGAGTCTCAGGACGTTATATAACTTTTCTTAGCCTAGAATCCTGCTTCATTTTATAGACACTGCTCCTAAGTTACTAATTCAGATAATCTGATGGATTCAGGACTTCACTGCATTATCATCTGCAAGGTCACTAGGCTTCCTACGTAATTATATCCAAATTTCTCAGAATGAGATTAAGACTCAGCAACGGTCTTTGATAGCTTTGTAATGCTATTGAGTCTTCTGTTGTATTTTCTCACTCGTGTGTTATGTGCAGACATCTTTAACTTCAAGGATTTGAGCAGCTGTCTGGGGAGCCCCTGCTTTATGCTCATATTAAACTATCCTTGAGTTTGTGAGAGGTTTACTGTTAGATGTTTTATTCTTCAGTACCTAATGGACTTGCACAGCTACTCACTGCTAGTTTTCACTTCTCATTTTACCACACGCTGGCTATGGATGAGATGAGACACTTGTTCTCACCTACCCTCAGTTTCTTCCTCTCCAAAGAGTGATTGATGATATGATTGCTTTAGGAGATTTTGTGGAAAATGCAAATGAAACTCTGTAGCCTGCTTCTAAAATTTATAAACACTCCATCTTGTCACTTCCCTTCTATTGACACTCTATTAAAACACATTTCCCATCTGCTGTTCTCTTTGATACTCTGTATCGTACTCCCCCCAAGGCTAAACCCTCACCATCTTTAAAGAGTTTTGCTCAACAGCCAATGCCTATGGGAAGAATGTGGTGGAGGTCACTGGCTATTACTTGTGCTCAACAGCAGAAGATAGAGTTTGGCTTTCTGAGCTTTTCTTTCCTGCAGATATTCCCTCCATAGCCAGGCCTCAGAGCTCCATGGCTGTAAAGTTTAAGAAGATGCTAGGAGGGTACTGATTTTTTTAACCTAGTTCTGCCTCTATCTGGTTGACCAATATGGATATGTTATTTTCTGGCTTCAATGTACTTAATTACATAATGAAAATGAACACAGGAAACATCTCTCACAGTGATGCAAAGGGAAAACAGGAAAACATGTTTGAGAACGTCTGACAGGAAAATGAGTTTTAGTATTATATAGTGAATTGGAGATTGATTACTACCTCTCATTTATTGGACATACAGGAGGTAAATCCTGAAAGTTAGTGGGCGGAAATGAAAATAGAAAATTAAGGCAGGTTTTGCTGACATGATCAATGACAACTCTCTGTCTAGCTTAAAAACAATTGTTAACTTACGGAGTAGCTAGAAAGATGCAGAGGCATTGATTTCTCCATCTTTTGAGTGATTTTGACTAACGAGTATTTAGAATATCTGAAATAGTTACTAAGTGAATTTGAGCAGAAATCTTTTAGGTGTTCATAGTCAAAGCTCTTAAGTAATTTGGCAGTAGAACAAATATTGGAGCAAAAGAGAAATTATTTGATGGGAATTACATTTAAACAAATAAATTTGAAGTGATTTATGATGTTATTTTATATTTTGCAAGTGTGAAAACATAAGGATTTGAACTGACTTTGGTTGTAGGTAGACAACAGAAAAATAGAAGAATACACAGTTTGGCCTAGGAATGATCTGATTTCCATTCTTGGTTTTGATACTGACTAGTTGTGTGAAATTGAGCACGGAACTTTGATTTTCCTATCTAGAGATAGAGATTATGTAAATTTAAGTTTTTTTATTAAGTATTTCATATATCTGTCATGGTTTCTCAGTACCTTAAAGTTGCCATACATACTAGAGACTATCTATAGTCAAGAACTCTGGTTAAATGGTGACTCCAACCTGAGCTTGAAATTCTCACAAATTATAGGGAATTTTATAATCTTACAATATTCCTGTTGCAGTGAATTCATTATGTGAGATAAAAAGGAGTTAACTGTAGGTAGATATTGCAGGTGGACACCAATTAACTTGGAGAAAATGAATTAGATACTAATCTGTTAGGCCTTGCAGAAATTGTATGCAAGAGAATATTAGGTTGATAGCTATACAAAATTAGTAAAAATATTTGAGAAGTAGTTCTAAAGATCTAATTTATCCCATTAGATATCCTCTAGGGGTTCAGACACGTGCTGCTGTAAAAGCTGAGGAGAAATAGGCGTGGTCTGAGCCTTCCAGGAATCCAAGCAGAGTGGAAGAACAACTGTCATCACTGCATAACACCTCCTTGGCCACTTGCATTTCTAGCTACACTAAATGCCAATATGTCTTCAATGTTATTGCCCCATCCTGATAAGGAATCCTTCCACCATCAATAAGTTTAAAAATCCCCCGTTATTTTGCAATTCAGTGGATACCCTGCCACTTGATATCCAAGGCCTCCTCTAACATCTTCCTTCATGTCTTCCATGACATTACTTCATATAATCTCCAAGCACTCTAAACCTCATTATTATGACATGTTTTGATTTCTCTCATTATTGAACTTGTATGTATAGTTTGACAACTTCTTGGTGTCCCTTCCTCTGTTTTCTGTTCCAAACACCTGCTCTTCCTCAGAGCCTTGTAGGAAGCATGGCACTAAGGTGTGAACACAGCAGGATTTTGCTGTGTAAACTTGAGGAAACAATCATTGTGAAGCTCAATTTCTTCCTTTAGAAAATTGGGATAATACTATTTCAAGTAATTCATAATTGAAGCCAAATGATAATTAAAAGATAATAAGTGAGTTTCTCATTATATGGTCAACCTTCTATGAATGTTAACAGTGAATTCTCTTCCCTGTCCCTCTCATTCAAAACTTAACTTAAAAAGCAATTTTCTGAAATGCCCACAGGGGAACTAGCTCCTTACCTGCTTCCTGTTTCCATAGGCTCAGGTTCTTAACTTTATTATATTGTTTATCAGGAAATACTATCTTGCAATTATGTCTGCATTTTCCACACTCACGGGAGAATCAAATCCAATCAATATGAAGGGAAGAAAGTCTTTCTTATATCCACAGAGGGGCTGATGGCAGCCTGGGAATTTGACCCATTAGAGGCTCTGATTGCTAACACTGTTATTTCCAGTGCAACCAGAAAAAAACTGGCAGGGAACAATGCTTATGGATACAGGCCTTGGTGCCAGAGTCCCCAGGTTCATATCTTACCTTTTCCATATACTATTTATGTTGCTTTAGCTGATTTTCTTTTCTTTTTAGAAATAATTTTAGTTCTGTGATGGCCCTTGATGTGGGTGAACTTTAATATAGGAGTCCTGTCCAAGGACCAGCATTCTGCAGACTCTTAATCTCTCTTTTGGCCATTTGTGACCCTTTGTGTTCCTGGCCTTCTGTTGCATGAGGGATCTTCTTTAATGAGAATTAAAGGATTCATTAATGTTGTCTTCTTTACTCATGTTCTACGTTCTCTGAGCCTTAGGTGTAGAGGTTGCATTGTAGATGTGTTGCTCAGGCCTGTGCAAGTCATAGATAATGTCTGTGCGTGACCAGTTGTGGTACTTGGTAATAGTCTCCAACTGGTGCAAAATAAGCTTCCTTGATGAGTGGTGACTATGATATTTGTCTGTAAATATAATGATACGTATTTTGCACATACTAAGAAATTACATTAGTCTAGTGGAAGGATTGCAAGAGCCAAGGAGGAAGTGCATGACCATATGGAAACAGAGTCCTACAAGCTCTTGGGACATTGCTTATATGATTCTATGGCAATGGTATCAACATATACAAGTCCCATGCAAACTCAGGCAGACAATAACCCAGCATAGAAGTGGGAAATGAACAGCAGACCCAAATCTTAGCTGAAGGAATATTGGCAGCTAATTACTGCTAGGTGAGGAAGAGCTGATCTTCCTAAAACAAAGGACTCTGGATAGGCTGACTAGACCTCAGTGGATGGACTTGCATTGGGAAACATCTATGCACACGGACTTGACACCATTGGCCTTAACACAGATGACAGAGTATATGGGTTCCAGTGGGGAGAGGGGCTTTGGGAGGGTGCCAATGGGGATAGGGGTACGGTCTGCATCCCTATTCCCTATTGGCAATTTGGGTCACCCTTTCACAGGATGGCATGATAAGAATAGGAGGTAAGAATTGTCTAGGCAGTTAGGGTAAAAAGACCCCAAAGAAAAGTCTCCAGTTTCTTGGCTAAATTCAAAATGTCTTTGGGCCTCTTAGCAACATACTCCATTCCAAAGGCCAAAAATGTCAAAAGTATTTGGGAACTTGTATCTAATCATTAAAAGATTTTAGGGTTACCTCTTCAGAAGGGGGAGTGTTAGAGTACCCCAAAGCCCCATTAAAAAATAAATAAATGAAAGAAGATAAAAAAAAGAAAAGAAAAAGAAAGACATGGTGGGGAAATAAAGGAGGTGTTGGAAGGGGGGAAATCTCATAGATTTGATCAAAACACCTTATATGCATGCATGAAATTCTCTATAAAGTTTTTGTAAAAGTTAAAAAAAAGATTGGTTGAGATGTTGAAATTCACAAAAATTCAATAAAAACAAATTAAAAATAATTTTATTTCATTTTTGAGAATTTAATGCATGAGTATTGTATTTGTAGCATTTCTATCCCACCCAGTCCTGCCTCCAACCCCTCCAGTGTCTGCCCACTTCCTCTCAATTTCTTGTCTTCTTCTTTGGCTACTATTGTAATAAACACACACACACACACACACACACACACACACACACACAGTCATTCAGTGGACTAGCTTTCTTACTTGCATTGGAGAACATGCTTTAGTTTTCTTACATGTGGAATGGAGATAAAGCATATGCTCACATAGTCAATGGAACAAAATAAAAGATACAATGTCCTTTAAAAGTCCCTAGGTGTATTGAAAATGTTATTATTTTTATTATGTGTATGAGTATTTTGCCTACATGTATGCAATGCCTGTGAAGGTCAGAAGAGGTCATTGGACCCCCTGGGACTGGAGTTACAGATGGTTGTTAATTCCTATATGGGTGCTGGAAAAGGAACCTGACTTCTCTGTAGGAAGAGCAAGTGCTCTTAACCATTGAATTATCTCTACAGCCCCATATTGCAAATACTTAAAAATAATTAGTCTATAAGAATGCTAATAAACATTTTTATCCAGTCAACATAAAACTCTGAGACAGCATGACCACTGTGTTATTTATCTGTGCTGGTCAGATTCTGTCAACTAGACACAAACTTGTGTCATCTGGGAAGATAAACCTCAATTGAGGAATTTCCTCCATCAGACAGGCTTGTAGGCATGTCTGTGGTGCAATTTCTTGATTGATAATTGATGTGTGAGGACCCAACCCATTGAGGGGGTACCATTCTTGGGCGGGTGAGCCTGTGCTGTATGAGAAAGATAGCTCAGCAAATCAGTGGAAGGAAGCCAGTAAGCAGCATTCCTGCATGATCAGTTCCTACCTTGAGTTCCTGCCTTGGTCTCTTTGGATGATAAACTTTAACCTACAAAACAAAATAAATCCTCTTCTCCCCAAGGTTCATTTTAGTTAACATTTATCATAGCAAGAGAAGCAAACTAGAACAGAAACTGGTATCAGAAAGATATACTATGATGGGTCTGACCATGTTGTTTTGGGAGAGCATTGTGAAATATTGTGGAGCTTTGGGCTAGAAAAGATATTGAGTACTCAGTGTACAAAGGGCTGATGTAGGATCTTGGAAGACAATTTTGAGGGACATACACATGATGAAGACCTGGCTTCTAAATTTTCAGAGGGAAGCAAAGACTTTAACAGGGCTGACTGTGTGATATTTTTGAATTAAAAATTTGTGGAAATGAAAATCTGTCCTTTCCTGGGATAATTGACTATGGTTACCTGGGGCTGAAAAATCAGTTGTGATTAAGAAAAAAACAGTATCACTGAAGTGGAATCTTCTGGGAAATATTTCTGAATGGTCAGTATACAGAAGCTGTGATCTCAAGTTGTCAGACAAACATGGTAACATCTCCCATGTGGTACTAGTTTTGAAAACATGGAAGGGACATAGAGAGCAGCTCATGCTTGGCAATTGTGGCAGAGTTCAAACTCCTGCAGAGTGTTAAAAAACAGCAGCAAAAACAAAACTGGAGCAACAACAGTTGAACCAATGGTGAGAATTATTTCCATAACCGTATTTCTAGCCATCATTCATAATTTTGTTAAAAGAAAATCTGGGGGGCTAGAGAGATGCTTCAGCGGTTAAGAGCACTGACTGTCTTGCAGAGGATCAGGGTTTGATTCCCAGCACCCACATGGCACCTATGAACCGTCCTTAACTCCAGTTTCAGGGGAATTCGAAGCCTTCTTCTGACTTCCACAGCATTGCCTGACACAGGTGCAATCACATACATGCAGGCAATACACTCATACACATAAAATAAAAATAATAAATAAAATATTTAAAAAATCTGGTCAGAATCTCCCATAATAAGAGAAATGTTTTAAGATGAGATAGAATATTATTCATTTAATTCAAACACATTGATAGAGGCTTTTTGGAGACCTTGGGTGTAGACTCCACTGTTAGCCAGCTGTACGGCCTAAGTTGCCAGAGTTAAATATATAGGAGGAGCCAACAAGAAACAGGATGAGTAAGTAGGTACATTTTTACAATATATAAAATAAATGGTATGAAAGTGTTTCTGTGAAGAAGAATGCAAAGGGAGGGCCTATGTTTTTTGAGTTCCTAGACAATCAAGAGCACATTTCACTTGGGAAGTGAGGTAGAGGGAGAGGTGCCTAGATGCCTCTCAAGATCCTTACTTGACCAACTGAATGCATAGTGCCATCAATTAATGGGATATTGAAATACTTGACATGGGGTACATTTCTGAAGGTTTCAGAAGGGCAATTGAGAGCTAAGTACTGGATATGTTATGTCTGAAATGTTATGGACAAAGTGAAACCACTCAGGAAATTTCTGGGATTACAAGGATTTTTTGATTGATTAGCAAGGGGAGGTTTCAAGCCCTTAAAATAACTGAGATTCCCTAATTGTACAATGTAGTCCCAGTGTGGCTTTTGAGAAGCACTGACTGGCACTTATGAGGAGGTAGCCAAAGAAAAGTCAGCATTTGAGGGTATTTTTGGGGGGAGGGCGGGGTCGAGGCAGCAGATTACAATCACAGAAGCTAGAAAATAGAATATTCCAAGACATTTCAAGGTATCTGAAAAGTTATGAATGAAGGTGTATTTGATAATACTACAAAACAGGGAAAGGAATTTAGTCTCGTGGGGGAAAAGTATGGTTTTATAGTGAACAAGGGACAAGGAGATGGGGACAGAGGATGCAGGTAACTAAAGATGTCTGTGTTGGAGGTAGGGCGATCAACAGTGACTAGAAGAGACTGTATTTTAAGGGATGCTTTTGTGTTTGGTTTGTAAGCAGGATGAAACTAGATAAACTGGGAAACTGCAAAGAATGATCCAGAACAAACCAGCAAGGTGGTTTTATGCACTGAATACTCTGGAGGCAGAAGCAAGGAGATTTCCATGAGTTCTAGGGCAGCCTGGTCTACACAGAAAGTACCAGACCAACTGGAGCTACAGGGAGACCCTGTGTCAAAACAAAAGGATCGAGAACAAAAAAGAGTGTAATGGCGCCAGAAAGAGAGTAGAGAAGCCAAGTCTTGAGAAAGTGACAGATGAAGAAATCACATCCCTTCTTGAAAATTGACAGTTCAATTCAGATAAACTCGGAGTGAGGAAGGTGAGCACAAAGACTGGGTGTTATGGAACTGGTCCTGGAAGGAAAGGATTTCTTTAATGAAGGATCACTGATACATCATTGCCACTTTTGTAATACTATACCTTGAGTTGAGATTGAGCTTGCTGCCAGGTAACAGTTTGTCAACTTTGCATCTCTACACTGGAAGACACACCTCTCCCTATGAAAGCTATTGGCTTTCATCATCTCAGGTAAGTCCTTTTAGGCTTCTGAGACTGCATTAATGTCTGTGTTTTACTGCTTTTTCCTGTCTGGGTCTCTGCCTATAGAAAAGTTACTTCTATCACTTTTGGGGCATGTATTTATGGTAGAATTTCATGTTACTGTGTGTGTGGGGGGGGTATGTTTCCGAAGCTTATAGACTGGCGCATCATGTATTTGAGTTCTTGCTTCTAAAAATTCCCTAAATAACTCAACGAATAGTGGAAAGTTTTTATAGTAAAATAGAAAGACATAGTGATGAAGTTCGCAGATCATAAGGAGTTTAAATACCTGATTTGGAATCTTGTATCTGACACTTCCAAATTTTGTGGTCCTGAGTGAGAACTTCTTATGCTCTAATTTCATTTCCAAAAAAAGCTAAAGTAGGTTTTAAAATGGGTTTTAAAGTAGTTTTATATAATGTGTAGTCTATAGAATATGGAAAGCCCTGAAATTCCTTTGGGAAACCCAGGGGTTCAACATAGACACTTTGCCTTCCTCATTGCACTGACATTTGTGATGATTGTGAAAAGTTTGGAGGCACAAGAACAGCACTAAAAATAGTCTCATGCATCACCATATTGCCGTCACACACTTCTAGTTAAAAGAAAACAATAATCTTATTTTAGAAAGTCATTCCTCAAACAATAAATAAAATTAATATTATTAGATTTTTAAATTGAGAGTTTTATTCTGCAAAATGAAAAGTATGCACACAGCATTTCTGCTGTGATGAAAGCATTTTTAAAAATTATTTATTTAATAATCATATAATTAGAAGAAGAATTTCATTACAACAGCATTGACATATTCAATAACTATTTCCAGAGCTAGGATGCATCTCTTACAAAATTGGCTGT
>NW_008352891.1:1110204-1111702 GCF_000622305.1 Nannospalax galili
TATTGTGTGTATATCACACAGAACATCCCAAACAATCTTATTCATCTATATACCCACTTCCCAGATGACACCCTCCCATAGCCTCCCTGCCCCCACTAGAGCCCTTATACTCTGATATCCCTGCTACTGTCTGCTGTGTTGTTGGCACCTCCAGCCATTCCCCTCTATTTGCCCTTCTGGTGAATCTGGTCAGCCTATCTAGAGGTCTTTGTTTTAGGAGGGTCAGCTGTTCCTCATCTAGTGGCAATCAGTTGTCAATATTCCTTTGGATAAGATTGGGGTCTGCTGTTCAATTTCCCAGTTCTATGCTGGGTTACTATCTGGGAATCCCTTCGGCCACCCTGGCTAACTCAAAAGAAGGTATCGCTTGTCTGGCATTGTTACTTGTTGTGTAGCCTTTAGCTATACATATGGACTCTTATGAAATTATATTGGCCCCTTTAATCTTTGGTTATACTTTCCTTTTGGGTGTTTAAGGCCATAGAGTTGGTCCAGATAAATTGATTTATTTTTCCTCTTAAGGTCGTTTGAGGATCTGTTTCTCAGGGGTCACATGGGCTTGGGAGGAGCCCCTGGCTCCTTTCTTTTACAAGTTCCACCTATATGAAGATAAGTCAAAGGTCCTTCTCAACTATGGTTGTCTTCGCTTGGAAACATGGAGGAAATGATTCCTCTGGTTCAAGTCCATCTGGTGGGGTCTCCTTGGGTGCTGGTTCAAGTCCATATGGTGGGGTCTCCTCGGCATCCATGATCAAGAGGACAGGTGACCCAACACCATTATAGGACATTTTGAGGGATGTTCATAGTCCCCTGGAACTAGTCGACCTAGGAGGGCAAGGAGCAAAAAGTGTCCTTTATGTCCCTCTGACCAAATTATTATAGACCTCAAAGTATGTCTGTTAAACACCCAAGAAGGTTAGTTCCACCAGTCTGGTATTTTTAATTACTGTGTGTCATGTAGATAAATGTTGGGCAAGGACCAGTTGTTCTCAGATAAACCTTACCTAGACATATATTTCTTGATCTGCTATGTATAATTTAACAGGAGGTTGTAGGAGTAATATGGTTCCCTCTGGTTTTCAAAACTAGCTAGGCATTATTTATCTCTCACATTGTCTCACCCCTCCATCGTGGTTTTCTCACTTAAGATACCTCCATTTCCCCCTTTTCTCCCTTAATAATACCCTTCTCCTACGGTCCTACCTCTCTAGGGCTCCTTCTTTACCTTTTCCCCTAGGTTCCTTGTATATCCTTCCCTCCCCCCTCCCTTAAACTAACCCAATTTTTATCCATATCTCACTCATTAAGGCCTATTTCCTACTGTTCTTCTCTTTCAGGTTCTTTCTTTTCTTTTACCTCCCTGGTTTCTTTCCATTATCCTGGTTCCTGTAGTTATGTCTGGATACATAATCACTTATCAGGATTAGGTGCTAGGATCCACATATGATGGAGAACATGCAGCAGTTTTTTTTTTCTGAGTCTGTGTTACTTCACTTAG
>NW_008352891.1:1111912-1113040 GCF_000622305.1 Nannospalax galili
GTGTTTCTGCAATAGGATGAGTTCTTTGGGTATATGCCAAGGAGTGGTATAACTGGGTCAAATGGTAGGTTCATTTGTAGTTTTCTAAGAGTTCTCCACACTGCTTTCCATAGGGGTTGAAACAGTTTGCAGCCCCACCAGGAGTGAATGAGTGTCCCCTTTCCCCACATCCTCTCCAACATTTGGTATCATTTGTTTTCTTGATCTTAGCCAGCTTCACTGGGGTAAGGTGAAATCTTAAAGTGGTTTTAATTTGCGTTTCCCTAATTATTAGTGATGTTGAACATCTTTTGAGATGTTTCATAGCCATCTTTACTTCTTCTTTTGAGAACTCTCTGTTCAGCTCCTTAGCCCGTCTTTTAATTGAGCTGCTTCTTGTCTTGGTTTTCTGTATTTTGAATTTGTTATAAATTCTGATTATTAAACCTCTGTCAGATGTGTCGCTGGTGAAGATTTTCTCCCATTCTCTGGGTTTTCTGTTTGCTTCCTTGTCTCTTTTGATGTACAGAAGCTTTTTAGTGTAATGAGGTCTATTTGTTAACGCTTGTCCTTGTTTCCTGAGCAATTGATATCCAGTTTAGAAAATCCTTTCCTACGGCTATATCTTGTAAGTTTTTCCCAATGTTTTTTTTTCTAATAGTTTCAGAATTTCGGGCTTTACATTGAGGTATTTGAGCCATTTAGAATTGACTTTTGTACAGGGTGAAAGATATGGGTTTAGTTTCATTCTTCTACAAGTGGAGATCCAGTTTTGCCAGCACCTCTTAGTGCTCATGGTTGCTTTGGCTATCCAAGGTCTTTTGTGCTTCCATATGAATCTTTGGGTAGTTTTTTCTAATTCTGTGAAAAAATGTCATGGGAATTTTGATTGGCATTGAGTTGAATCTATATATGACTTTTGGTAGGATGGCCATTTTCACAATATTAATCCTTACAATCCATGAGCATGGGAGGTCCTTCCATCTTCTGATGTCTTCCTCAATCTCTTCCTTTAAAGATTTAAAATTTTCATTGTAGAGATCTTTAATATCTTTGGTCAGGTTTACTCCGAGATATTTTATTTTTTTGCAGCTATTATGAATGAGAGTGTTTCCATGTGCTCTTTCTCTGATTGCTTGTTATTGGTAT
>NW_008352891.1:1113387-1139324 GCF_000622305.1 Nannospalax galili
TCCCTCCAGTCCAATTCTCTCTAGGACTTTGAACATAAATGCATGTTGAATTTTGTCAAAGGCCTTCTCTGCATCTGTTGAGATGACCATGTGGTTCTTGTCTTTGATCCCATTTATATGGTTTATGATGTTTATTTACTTAAATATATCAAGCCATCCCTGGATCTCTGGGATAAAGTCGACTTGATCATGGTGGATGATCTTTTTGATCTGTGTCTGTATGCCATTTGCAAGTATCCTGGTGAGAGTTTTTCCATTTATGCTCATTAAACGATATGGATCTATAGTTTTCTTTTTTGGTTGTATCTTTACCTGGCTTTGGAATTAGAGTGATGCTGGCTTCATAGAAGGAATTTGGAAATTCTCCCTCCATTTCTATTTTACTGAATAAATTAAGTAGTATTGGATGCAGATCTTCTTTAAATGTCTAGTAGAATTCTGCTGTAAATTCGTCTGGTCCTGGGCTTTAGTCAGGAGGTTTTGTATTACTGTTTCAATTTCCTTATGTGTTGTGTGTTTGTTTAAGCTGTTGATCTCTTCTTGGTTTAGTTTTGGTGAGTCCCATGATTTTAGATATCAATCCATTTCTTTTAGATTTCCAAATTTGGTAGCCTATATTTAAAATATTTCCTTATAATGGTCTGGATCTTTTGGGTGTCTGTAGTGATGTTTCCCCTTTCATCTCTGATTTTATTGATTTGGATTTTGTTCTTTTGGTTAACTGGGCTAAGGGTCTGTCTATTTTGTTCAGCTTTTCAAAGAATCAGCTCAGATTCCTTGATTCTTTGTATTGTTGTGTTTCTATTTCATTAATTTCTGTTCTTATTTTTGTTATTTCTTCTTCTATACTGGCTTTGAGTTTAATTTGCTGTTGCTTTTCAAGTGTCTTGAGTTACAATGTTAAATCATTTATTTATTATATTTCTGATTTTTTAATGTAGGCACTTAGACCTATAAACTTCCCTCTAAGGACTGTTTTCAGTGTGTCCCAGAGGTTTTGTTGTGTTGTATTGTCCTTTTCAGGTAGTTCCAGGAATACTTTTATTTCTTTCTTAATTTCTCCTTTAACTATTCATCATTCAGGAGTGTGTCATGGAAAATTTTCTATTCCCCTTCAACCTTGGTAGTTTTGCTGCATGAAGTATTCGGGGTCGGCATCCATGGTCATTTAGAACTGGGAATACTTTGTTCCATGCTCTTCTGACTTTCATAGTTTGCATTGAAAATTCAGCTGTAATTCTGATGGGTTTTTCCTTTATATGTAACTTGTTTTTCTCTAGCAGCTTTCAGTATCCTCTCTTTGTTAATTGTTTTACTATGATATGTTGTGGGCACTTTCTCTTCTGATCATGTCTTAATGGTGTTCTCTGCTCTTCTTGAATCTCTATAGGTATATCTTTCTTTAATTTAACAAAGTTTTCTTCTGTAACCCTATTGAAGATGTTCCATGGGGTGCTGAGTAGAAAGTATGTCCTTTGGTGCTTGTGTGGAATGCTCAGTAGATGTTTGCTAGGTCCATTTGATATATGGTATTGTTGAATTCAGATGTCTCTGTTAACTCTCTGCCCTATTGACCTATCTAATGGAGACAGCGGGGTATTGAAGTCCCCTACTATTAATGATCTGGGATTAATCTGAGTCTTAAAGTCCTGTAATATTTTTTTTGATGAAGTAGGGTGCACCAGAATTTGGTGAATATACGTTCATGATTGTAATATCTTCTTGATTTATTGTTCCTTGATCAGAATGAACTGGCCCTCTTTCTCTCTTCAGATTGTTTTAAAGTCTATTTTGTCAGATATTAGAATTACAGCACCTGCTTTCTTCTTAGTACCATTCACTTGGTATAGTTTTTCCATCCTTTCACCTTAAAATAGTGCCTGTCCTTGAAAGTGAGATGAGTTTCTTGCAGACAACAAAAAGATGGGTTTTGTTTCTTAATCCATTCACATAGTCTGTGTCTTTTGACTTGGGAGTTCAATCCATTAATATTTAAAGTTATTAATGAAAGATGAGTATTGAATCCTGTCATTTTTTATTTGTTTACATTCTTGATATAGCTTAGTTTTCCACAGTTATATCTTCATTGGATTTCTTTCTACAACCCCTTGGGTACAGTCATTCCTTTCTTCAGCTCTTTGTATTGCTTCCAGAACTCTCTGAAGTACTGGTTTTGTGGACATGAATTCCTTCAGCCTATTTTTGTCATGGAAGGTTTTTCTTTCCTCTTTGACTATATTAGACATTTTGGCTGGGTTGGCATCTGTGGTCATTTAAAACTGGGAATACTTTGGTCCAGGCTCTTCTGGCTTTCATAGTTTACACTGAAAAGTCAGCTGTAATCCTAATGGGTTTTCCTTTATATGTGACTTGTTGTTTCTCTTTTGAAGCTTTCAGAATTTCTCTTTGTTTTGTATACATGTAGTGTTTTTACTACGATGTGCTGTAGAGAGTTCCTTTTCTGGTCCTGTCTGTTTTCTTCCATGATTCTGTTGAAGATCTGGTCCATGCTGTTATCTTGGGATTCTTCTCCTTCCTGTACACCTATGATTGATAAGTTTGCTCTTTTTATGGTGTCACACAATTCCTGCATATTCCATTCTTGTGATTTCTTACATTTTTCATAATCTTTGCTCGAGTGGTCTAGTTCGTCTACTTTATCTTCCAGTCTTGATACTCTGTTTTCCATTTCATTCATCCTATTGGTGAGGCTTTATTCTCCTGTCATTTCTTATTGGCTTACTGAGTGTTTTACTTCCTTCTTCATTTCAGCCTGAGTATTCTTCAATATTTCTAACTCTTTTCTGAATTAATTCAGAAGTTTATCCCTATCTTCCTTCAGTTCTTTGATTTCTTTTTTTTTGTTCTTTAAATTAATTGAATTCTTTTATCATGTCTATAATTGTTCTTTTGAGTTCCATGTCCTGCATTATCTCTAGGAGGTTCTCACTGTACTCCTCTAGAGGACTATTGGTATTTGGTGAGGCTATGTTATTTTCATTTTTCATGTTATTTTTTCTCTGTGTTTTTTCATGTGAATTTCTTTCATAGTTTCTGATTCTTGTGTGAGACTCAAGCCTTCAAGTTTAGGTCTGCTTCTTTTTGTAAATTTATCTGTCTTTGTGGTTTACTTTTGGGGCTTGAAACCTGGTTCCTCTAAGCTTCAGATTCTCTCTTTTGATTTTATATTGGAGTGGCCAGATTGCTTTTATCTTCAGGAGTTCCCACAGAGGCCCAAGTCAGATGAATGCTCTCAGGCTTTCTCCTAAGGTCTGGATCCCTCCAGGAAAGATTTTGGAATCAGGATTTTGGGGGTTGGACTGGCCTAGGAGCCTGGCCCAGAAAAGATGCTGGTCTAGGGCAGCTGGTGGCCATGCCACCCAGAGATGCAAAGGCAGATGGGGCAGGAAGAGGCCCCAAGTACTCCTGAGGACTGCACTGAGGTTGGTCCTGGAGAGAGGCCTGCAGGTAGGAGAGAGTGGAAGCATTTTTTTAGAAAAGAAAAATAATTGTAATTTTACAGTTATGAGCTTAGTAGCCCTTTTTGGTACGTGGAACATCACTTTCATTTGAAAGAATAAGGAACAAATGCATTGCACTCAATTTTACTTAAGGATTTGGTAGACATTATCTAAAAATGTACAAAATGAATCTATTACTTTAATGAAAACAAATAATATTTGTTGGTAGTGATAAAACTGTACCTTTCTAGTGGGAATCAGTTTTGGTAAGCTCATACTCATGTACTTGATAGCTTCCCGAAAATTAGAGGTTATTCCTGACTACATTAGTAGTGATAAAAATGACTGTGACCACGTTTTCTGGTATTTGGTGATGTATAATATTTCAGTATGTTGAAGGGCATCACTTGCTAACCACACACTTTTCAAATGACCAATGGCTGTTGTTAAAAAAGTTAAGCATGGAAGTCAGGCAAGCTGAGGCAGAAGGATTATTGCAACAAGTCTGAAGCTAGTCTGAGCTAATTCCTGACATACTGAACTTTGCCCCTTCCATGTGTAAAAGGTCTATTTCAAGTAAAAGTTGACCAATGAATTTTAATCTAAAAGTTTAGAAGTATTATTCATAAGGATATTAGTTACTTTCCTCATAATTACTTGGCAAAAGAGACTTACAGTTGAAGAGGTTATTCTGGCACACAGTTCAAGGGTAGAGTTCATCATGATGGAAATTCATGGCAACAGGTCACCCTGTATCAGTGAGGAAGCAGAGGGAGATGAATGCATCTGTTCAGACTGCTTTCTCTTTTTTATCCAATCTAGAACACCAGACTACGGACTGGTTGAGCCACTATTTAGGATAAATGATCTTATCTCACTTAATCTAATCTAGAAAGTGTCTCACAGTCATTCTCTCAGGCTTGACTCCTAGATAATTCTACATCTTGTCAATTTGACAATATTGACCAGCATCATGAGGTTTCAGATTTACATGGCAACTAAACTTTAAGATGTTAGCACTTGTCAGTTGGGCATATAAAAATTACCCTTATATAAGAAAAACATTCAAATCTTTTGACTTTTCTAATTGTATTTCTGGATGAGGTCAAATTTTCTTCATATACTTGAACTTGATATGTCATAATTTTTGAATCCAAAAGTAAAACAATTCAGCTCAGTCTTCTAAGGCAAGCATCAGGGATGGTGGAAAAACAGGGAACAATGTCATTCTTTAAGATCGTTTTTTTCCTGAAGTAGAAGTGGTTATTTCTTAACAAATTATACCATGTGTGTCAATGTTAGATAGTATTTAAAACAAATACATGTTTAAAATTCAGTTTAAGTTTCTGTGGAGTTAAATGTGGATAGAACCCACATAACCTAACACTACTGAGGGTTCTCAGAATTTTATAGGATAGAAGCTGTCCTAAGACCCAAATACTGTACCTACCTCAGAGGCTCTGATGAGGTTTAAAGGAGTTGGTGTTGGTAAAACCCTCAGAATAGCCTGCAACATAGTACTCCACGAATATGGAACAATATTAGATTTTATTACCTTTAAGGAAAAGCATGTTAAGGTGGAGGGATTAGGGCACATTGAGCAGCATTCTATCTTCCCTCCCTTCTACCTCCTCCTTAGTTTGAAACATAAATTCACAGCAGAGAACAATCTGTTGACTCAAACCTCTAATATTTATCCATGCTTACTTGTTCTTCCTCACTTGTCTTTACTTCATTACCACCCACTTGTACTATTCCATTTGAAATAAGTTAAAAAGTGTAACGTGCAACTATATTTCACTCAGGTTGCTGGTAACTAGGAATGAAATGATTTATAAGACAGGATTTTCCTGGAGGAAAAATTCAATCCAGTGGGGGAAACAAAAACATGAAAACATAATTATAGGCTTGTAAAGACATATCAAGATGAAAATGTGTATGTATTTATAAAGAGGCATGAGGCAATTCGTGGAGAGGATGCTCAAAAGAATGAATTATCCTTTAATGAATTGTAAAGATAAAACAGAATTTTCCAATAAGCTAAGAATGACATTGTATTTCTTTGAATGATTGTGTCATGGGCAAAATAACCCCACTGAAAGTCTGTAAGATTCAAATTTCATTTAGAGAATAGGATGATATTGGGGGAGCCCTGAAACGCAAGGCTGAAAAAGCTCTTGGGTTTAGATGCTGAGTGATCATGTGGACCCTACTGAGAAGCCCCCTGCAGTCATGGAAACCCTCAGCAAGGCAGGTATCTGTTAGTGATAACTTTGCTTTGCACCTTCTTCCTTTCTTTAGGGTGGAGCTGGTTGCAATCCCCTGCTTATGGCAGCAGGAAGTCCTCTGGACTTTGTCACCTCTACACTGGTGGTGTCAATGAGGCATACCCCCAAACCCCTGAAATATTCTGATCCTCACATTTTAGAATTTCTCTGGTTTCCAAAGTATACAAGGACAGATCACAGATGCATGCAGGAGGAAATACTAGTAACAGAGGAGTTTCTGAAGAGTTATGGAAACAGGCTACTAGATTCCTAACAAAGAAAAACCTAGTAGGAAGAAGGTGAGGGGAAGTGAATGGGAAGACATTTGAGAACACAACTGAAAAGATTGTGATTAGCAGGCTTGGAAAAAAGGCTTGAGTGTGGGAAGGGGACTTGGACTGAAGAAGGGAATAGTTAATAAGGGTGAGTGGGTGACAGTAATCATATACATATATATATGTATATATCAGAAACACACACATATGACATTGTCAAAGGAACATTTAATAGGAACTACTGTATTATAAATAATATAAATAAGAATACATACAGCTATAATACAGGGATAAAATGATAAGGCAAAAAGGGTATTTGTGTTTAGGGAATCTGAGTAAAGGATATACAGAGTTCTTGGTGCTATTTTATAAATTTCCTTTAAATTTTAAATTGTTTCAAAATCAAAACATTGTTTCACAAATCTGAAATAAAAAAATGTTGTAAACCTTTGTTTTTGTCTTTTGGCCATTCTATACAGTAATTTCAAAGGCACTTGTGAGATGGTCCACACTGGCCTCAGGGTCACAGTCCTTCTATTTCACCCTCCCAAATAATAAATAGGTTTAGAGCTGTGCAGTACCACACCAATCTGAAAAGTGGAATTGTTTTTACTTGGGTGCCTAAGAACAAAATGGTATCAAACAGGACAAGAATCCATTACTGAATACTTTTTAAAAAGTTTATGTTATTTGCTATCTATTCATCGGTTGTCCAAGAAGTGTCCTCATCTCTGTTTTCCTTCTTGATTCCTTCACCCCAGTGAACAGAAGAAAGTACAGCAACACTTTCCTCCTCAGTACTCAAAGGACTTCTGACTTCAGCAAGCCCCTATCCTGCTTTTGACCAGAGAATGCCAGATAAGTGGGAGGCAGCATTCTGACAGCCTACTGTCTTAATCAGTCAGTTACTCACCTCTTGCACAGCCACAGGGCTGGTGACAGCTGCTGTTGTCATTATAATTATGTTTCTTCAGCAGTGGAGGGGAGTACTGTGGTCAAGTGAGTGTGACTAGCTGGTGCTCCTGCCTCAGGCTTGTCTGCTAGGGAGGTAGATGAAGCTATTCCCAGCTGCCCTTACAACCAGTTATAAATTACTTTCAGTGAGCTAAGGTCAAAGGCATGGAAAGAATGGAAAGTGACAACACTGAGGATTTATGTGGCCCTTTTCCTAGAAGGAGACTAAACACTTCAAATATATGATCTAATTTGCCCTCCTCTGATCCCTGGGAAATGGAGGGCTTGTAGAGAGGAAGTGATTAAAAGCAGGTAAGAAGCCTTTGGTTAACAACCTGAATTATCAACAAGGCAGCACTGTTTCTCATCTCTTTCATTTTTCTTTCTTTAAGAAAGTGAAGCTGACTGACCTTTCCAAGATGGTTTCTAACCTTTGTTTCCTGGGCTCAGTTTGACAGACTTGGGAAAGGTGTTGAAAATGATTCCACATTCAGTAGGGTGCCTTTGGTTTGATTCCTTAAGAAAGTGCCACATGGAAACCAAAATGGACATTTATCATCAAGTTAAATAAACAAGCAAATAGTTAATTTGAAGAAATCTGTGATAAAATACCTTTCAAAAAGTTGTTAAATATTGAAGATTAAGTAACTATGGCTAAAATAGATGCCTAAGATTGATTTCCGTATTTGCACCTCCCATGTGCTCCCTTAATACCTTTTGTGAGTGGGAAGTCTATTTGCTGCTGGTGGTACATGTCTGAGAAGTCCACAGTCACACAGAGGTGTGGATGGAACTTTGCTCTTGTTCCAGGGTTCCTGTATTCTAACCTAGGTCTCTGCTTCAATTTAGCACTGTCTGTGCTTGTTGCCAAGTCCCACACAAAGAAAGATGATGTTGAATCTAGTAGAATTATATACCACAAAGGCAAAGCAGAAGGGTAAAAGGATAGACAAAAGATGCAGGTGAAGATGGTTCTGGAATTTAATCTTTTGCCTGTAGCTTTAACTTTGGAAGAGTACAGGGGTGGTGTGTGTGTGTGTGTGTGTGTGTGTGTGTGTGTGTGTGTGTTTAAAAATTTTACAGAACTATAAAATGAAGATTTGTGGAGGCCAGACCTGGCATAGGGCATGTCAGTCTAGTGAGGTTGTTCGGGAAATCACCTGAGAGAAGATAGAATGAGTTAGGACAACAGAAACCAAGAGCAGTGAGGAGCTGAGCTTTTGGTGTCTAGATGGTAGAAGTCAGAGGAGTGGTCCAGGGAGGGATCAAGGGAAGGTACCAGTGGGTGGTGGCTCCCTTGTCCTCAGAGCTGCACTGAGTTCATCGGTCCATGTGTGGTAGAGAGCTTGTTAGTGAAAGTTCATATGAATGATCCTGTATGCAAGTAAGAAAGTGTGCTTTCAAAGAACTTCTTGGAGTCCAAGCATTTAAGAGAAAGTCTGGACATAACAGGCTGGGCGTATTTTGTGTAGCAATCTCCCTAATCTATTCTGAATTTCCATCACATTCTTAAGTCATAATTTAGGACCAGATGTGTTTCAATATTTATTTGTGCCTATTTATAAATACTTAGTTGAATAAGAATTTCCTCCCTGGAGATCCAAAGCAGAGGCCTGAATATACCTAATTTTATTTTAAAGAGCAAACTGGTAGCTATAAAATGCCATTAGGGATGTGTGGAATCTAGAGGAACAGGACTGTAGAACGAATTGCAAAAGGGACTCTATTAGAGTGCGTTACAGGTTGGAGCTTAATAATCTAGCAATGGCTGTCTTCATGCTAGAGAGGTGGCAGCCCAGGTGCTGCTCAGTCCGTGAGCCTGGATGCCTCAGCAGTCCCAATGTGGTGCTGAAGGCCTGAAAGATTCTTGCAAAGTCGTTAGTCTTCATTCCACATTGGAATTGGATTTTTGCATCAAGTAAGGATGGTGGTAGCAGCAAGGGTCGGGTAGATAGGCTCACAAGCAGGGGCAAACGAAAGCAGTCATGGAGGTAGAAACCTCTTTGTGTCTTGTCTTCCATAACGGGGAGGGTTTGTCCCACTCAGTTCTTTCTGTCAATACCTTCAGAGGCCTGCTCAAGACAGCTTAGTGGATTCCAGATCCCATGACATTGACAATCAGGACTAACAATCACAGACAGAATGCTGGCTACCACTTGTGCCTGACCTATGATTATCTACAGGAAGTGCAGAGATGTCCTTTCCTTAAATTAGATACAGTAAACAGTGAGAAACTGAATGTGGAGTTTTTGAACTTTTTTTTTTTAGTGTAGTGCTTGTTTTTTAAAAGTATTTGACAGATATAATTAATGTACCAAAAATACAAAACACAATAATCAAATATATTTTAAGAATTTTCACAATTAAAGAAAATTATAATTTTATGTTTGAAAATTCCACTGAAGCAAAACTAGATGGATTTTAGTAACTGTAGAACATTAAGGTCAACAGTTCAGCTTGACGATTAAATAGATCAAATGAGTCTAAAAAACAGTAATAACAGGACTTTTCTTTCTCTTTTCCTTTCTCTCTGTGTCTCTGTTTCTCTCTCTCTATCTAATTTTCTCTTTCTTGCTTGCTTAACTAACTTCTTTTAGTCATTATTTTTCCTTCTCTTACAGACTCAGAAAGTTAATATCCAAGACCTAAAACAAAATCAATTTTTGTTAAGCAACACATTTTTTCTTATCATTATACTTAGCATTTGTTATTGACTGAAAATTGAAATTTTTATACAGACCAGTTTTTGTTTCTTTTCCAGTATTTTATTTAATATTCATACAAGCATATAATGTGTTCTGAGCAAATCCGTTCTAATTCCCTCCCCTTCAGTTTCTTCCTTTTCCACCTACCACTTTTCTATCTCAACTTCATGTGTTCTAAATGGACTCAGTGCACATTTCAATAAAGAAAGAAAACACCAATTTTTGGCTTGAAAAATGCCCTGTTCTATACACTATGCTATGATGTAGTTATACTATAATATTATGGTAACTGATGAAATATGGCCCTATATTTAGTAAGTGGGTGAAAAAAAGGAGCATGAGTGCTATGCATTCCGTGCAGTGAGTTTCCGTGATCTGAGAACACAACTAGACCACAGTAGGTAGTCCTTCTATAAATAGCCATTTGAATCAAACAGAACTGTATACGAAATCAAACGAAACCCTACTTGTTTTTTTGAAGCTCCAAAAGAGCCAGTTTAGAAAAGAAGTGATGAATTAAAAATAGTGCTTCGTAAAACAACAAAACAGTTCAAACTAGTGATCTTTAATGAAATGAATTAAAGTATAAACAGATGCAGGATAATTTAAGCTTCATGTATCAAAATGTTTTATAAAACAAACAGAACTCCTCTGATCATGTGGGGTTAACAGGTCTTATAACATGATTTTATTGAGAGAAATTATAAGAAGCAAAGCAATTACCAAGTGTGTTTGTAGCCTGTGATAATCACAGTTGGATTTGGAGTGAGACAGATTGCCTGTGAACATAACACAGTTATTGCAAATGTCTCTCTCTCTCTCTTTCTCTCTCTCTCTCTCTCTCTCATGTGTGTGTGTGTCTAGATTACTTCCAAAATATTGCATTTCTCTGTGAGTCCAGTGGAAATGATGAAAGCTGATGCTGAGCTTCATTCTTCATTTTTCTGTGTTCTCCAGTTAATGTGTGTCTTTCCGCTTCAATTAACCTAATCCAGACCATCCTTAGCATACGTGCCCAGAGTCTAATCTAATTCAGACAGTCCCTCACAGGCATACCCAGAGGCTTCTCTGTGAGCTGATTCTACAGGCTGTGAATTTCACAGTCAGCATTAACCATAACAGGGGCTGTGCCCTCCTGAGAGAATGTGGGCTCCATGCCTCTTCCCTCCTGGTCTCCTGACTGTTGACATAACTGACTTTACTCTGCAGTGTGCTTTCCAACAAGCAAGAACAGCAGAGTTCCAAAGTGAAGTCTGCCCTGTTTCAGACTGGGACTTCTAAAAATGTAAGTCCAAATAAACCTTTTCTCTTCATAAATTAGTTATCTCAGTTATTTTATTATAGTGACAGAAAAACCAACTAAAGCATATATTCTTATGGAAACTTTGTTATTTAAACTATTTTTGTCAACTATGTTGTTCTTTCTTTTGATTGATTGATTGAGTGATTAATTTTTAATTTTATGTGTTACTTGCCTGCCTGTATGTAAGTGCACCACATACCTGCAATGCCAACCAACGGAGGTCAGAAAAGGGCACCAGAGCTCAGAAGAGGGCAACAGATCCCCTGGAACTGGAGTTACATGTGGGTGCTGGGAGTGAACGGGATTCATCTGCATGAGAAGGCCACTGGACAATCTCTTTAGCCCGTTGATATCTTACTTAGATTTCTTCACCTATACTTTTTTTTTTTTCTTGCTCAGCAGACACTGGACATTTACCAAGATCTTAAATATGAACAAGCTGCCATTTGAAATCTTTGAACACTTAACAGTCATTATAAACACTGGGAAACCATCTATTTTCCATTTAGTCAAAACCCATGTGGCTTATACTTAGGAAGTGTATTCCTAAGTACACTTAGAAAAACTTAATTTCTTCATCAAATTAACAACATCACACCTAGGGGAGTGCTTAAGGGTTAGTAGAAGCTCTTTCTCAGCTCTTGTAGTTAGAAAATGTGATTACATAAATGAATGTTACTATTCAATTAAACATTATAGGAATATTCTAGTAAATAGGTATGTGATTTTAACCATTAATGATTAAATAACTGTATGTTTTTTTTTCCCCCTTTCCAGTCAAAGACAATGAGAGGGTAAAATCAAACAAACACACACACACACACACACACACACACACACACACACACACACACACACAAATAGATCTGTCTTAAATGTATAGGTAAAGCTATTTTTGCATTTCTTGCAAAATGTTATTAACATGGATGCATTGTAAGGAGACCAGTCTTGACAATCCAAAAGAGCATTTCTGTAGCGAAATCAGGAAAGAGGGGTGCTTGTTCCTTCAGTGGCTCTCTCCAAAGAAGGATGCCCCCCCCACCCTTTCTTTCTGCCTGTTCCTCTTTCTCCCTCCAGGAAGTTATTTCCTAGTAATAGGAACTCACCATTTCCTGCAGCTGTAAATGCAGCTTCCTATTAGCTAATCAATTGTTGGAATTGATTGGTGGATAAGTGTTCTCCATACCCAGGGAGAGAAAATGAAAGTCTATGGATTTCCCACCTTCTTCATTATGTTTATAAAGTAATTTGGACTTGCTCCTGCTTGGACCAACAGCCTTGCTCATTTTTTGTCTTGCCCCTTGGAGGCCTAGTGGAACAGAAGGCAGTCCTCACACTCTGGCCACAGTCCTGACTGACTCACTCTGCTCGGACCCCTGTCTGTAACTGATGACCATGTTGACTTCCTTCCTAAATGTCTTTACCTTTGCTCTCCCATGTCAAAGCAGCATTATTGTAAAAGTTACTCCCTCAGCTGACTCTTGAATGGTGAGTAGGAGACAGCTGCAAAAAGGACTAGAAAAAAATGGGCAGGGCGAATTTCATAGGCCCCTGATACTGTGTAGGCTCCCACCCCCATAGAGTTACATATCTGGGTATCTACATTGTGAATAAACATCTTTCCATAAATCAACCTCTAATATACATATATGTGAAATCATATATTTTCAAATAAATATACACATATACATACATACAACTATATATATGTTGTGTCTTAATATTTAAGAATATAATCAAGAACATCAACAAATGACTAAGGTTTTATTTATGTTTATTTATTTACTGCTTTTGAGACAGGTTTTCACTATGTAGCCCTGGCTAGCCTGGGACTCTATGTAAACCAGCCTGAACTTGAACTCACAGAAATCTGCCTGTGTCTGCCACCTGAGTGCTGGAGTTAAAGGCATGTGCTACTATACCCCTGATGTTTTTCTTTTTAAAATAATTCTTCCTGGTCATGGTAAGAAGGAAATTTCCAAGCTGTCCCATGAGATCATGGTTTGCTACAAAATTCTACTACAAATGCATGCCTGTATTTTAAATTTTTATTTTACTAAAGAAAGGACAGGGACTTGATTAAACCTCCTTCAGGGAGGTTAAACCTTTAGAGAACATTTGATGGGGTCTTAGTGCCTGTGACTCAAAGGGACACTTTTAAGAAAGCTGCTTGTGCTCTGAATTGATAAGGATGAGAACAGGTCTGAAGCTCAGCAGGGTGATGTCTGTTCCCAGCTGGAAGGATTCTAGGTTTCTGTGTGTCTTTCTGGTCCTGCCTGAATTTACATGATTGGCCCTCGATGACACCATGGTTCCTAGACTGGTTTTGTCGGTTTCAGCTTCAAAGTCTTGGTCCCAAGCGACCTTCATCTTTTTGAATATTTTCAAAAATTTGTTTCAAGGTCACCTTCACAGGAAGGTCACCTTCACAATAGTTCAGGAAGGAAGATGTGCCTGGTGACTCCTTCTCCATTATAACATATAGAACTTCGAGAAGGTGCTTTTGTTTAACATTAGTAACTTGGAGTAGAATTTTAATGTCTTTGGAACTGAGGATCTAGATAGGTTAGCAGAGTGCTTGCCTAGAATGGATGAAGTCCTGGGCTTGATCCCCAGTACCACATAAACAAGAACTGGTGGCTCACAACTGTAATCCCTGAACCGACTAGAAGTTCAAGGTCATCCTTTGCTATCTAGTGAGCTTGAAGGCAGCCGGAGGTACATGAAACCCTGTCTCAAAGACAAACAAACATATAAAAAACAACAACAAAACCTAGTTTTTTTCTTGATTGTCTCTGAAACCATCCTGGTTGAAGGCCAGATTTCTAGCAGGGCCAGGAAGAGTTTTCTGCATTAGCCTCCCCAAGGCCCAGGTTCTTGGTCTGACATTTCCTGTCTAACTGGCTCTGTCAATCTCTGGCTTCCATAGTATATAGTCTCTTCCTTTGTCTCAGGCCACAATGATGGAGGAAGGAGAGCCCTTTTCTCCTCCCAGCAAGGTTAGCTCAAGTCTCTCAGCCTCATAGGATGATGTCAGTGGTGAGGATCATGAGACATAAAAGGTCTGATGCTATTTCTGCCTGCACTCAGAGCTCCAGGTTCTTTCTACTCCTCCTGTGGTGGTGGCCTCCACATTGCCAGTTGACTCAAGTCTTCAGGAGAGTCTCAGTTCCCTTTCCTCATTCCGGCCACTCAGAGGCCTCACTTCTTCCCACAGAGACCACCAAGACGTATGCATACAAACTAAAAGTTCTCTTACTCAGAACAGGGTGCCCACAGTTTAAAACCCCTCCCGGAAGTAATTTGCTTTCTACAAGAGAGGGGTAATGGAAGAAGTGTGAACTCCCAGCATTTTAGTGCATTTTTATTTGTTAGGAAATAATAATTTTGTTTCATCCAAACAACAGAGGAACTTGAAAGGTTGGCCAGTTGCGTCACAATGTTTGAAAGGTATACTAGAAACAGTTTTAGCTTGGGGCAGGAAAACATGTTTTGACAGGTTAGTGCAGAGTCAAACCTGTGAACTTGAATGAACTGAGCCTGCATGTTTAAAACATGATCCACTTTTCACCGGAAAATGTGAAGAGAGTGCAATTTTTCTTTTCTCCTTATTTCTACTGGTAGGAAATAAAAAAAAAAAAAAAACTGTACAACTTCAGGGTCCTATAGCAAATAATTAACCACAAAGTATATTCAGAAATTCTTTCAAACTGGAAAGAGATATATTCAATAGGAGAAGTAAATGTAGAGTTTTAGCTCCTGGTAAGGTAAAATTGTATTGTACTGATTGTTAATTCTTTATTGTTTTTGTTATTCAAGTACATGACTTAAATTTGAAAGGAAGTTACACAGGCATAAAGAACGTGAGATTCTAGGTCAAGACAAGATCTTTAGTTCTTGCTCTGCCTGTGTTAAATCTGTCCTCAAGATGCATGCAATTATCCTTCCTGGATCTCAGGGGTGTTAAGTTAGAATGTTACTGTCTGCCTGCAAGACCTGCAAAGATTTAATGATGCTGCGTATGTGGTTTTTATAAACTATAAAATGTGAAAACATTAGTAAGCATTTATTTTGCTTTTTCAAAAGCAGAAATATTTTGTTATTAAAAAAAAATCTAAAAGCTGCTAGATGAGTCATCTCAAGCCTCTTATCCTAGCACTTGAGAGGCAGAGGCAGAAGGGTCAGAAGTCTGAGGCTATCCTTGGCTATATAAGCTAATTGAAGGCCAGCCTGAACTACATGGATACTGACTCTAAAAAAATACCCTATAAACTGATTTAAATATTTCTCTAGTTCTCAATGAATAACCTCACAGATTACTGAGAAAATGAATCATCTTGCTATTTTACATTCATGTGCTATTGAATCAGACAATTCAGTATTTCATGCCAACTGACAATATTATTGTAAACAACGATAGTAGGAGAATATTAAGAAGAATGTTAGATCTATAGCAACATTAAAGAGCCTTTCTCAAAGTCACCCCACCCTGTCTGTCCTCTGAAGCCTAGAGAGGGACAGACATTTGCTTCCAGTCATTAGCTTACAGTTGGTTGACTCAGGTGCCCGACCCAAAGCTCTGTTCTTCTACTTCACCCCTCATAAGTCTCATGGGTTTGCAAAGGGGAAGAAGGCTAAAGGGGATGAGGATTACACTTCATTGGGGGAATCGGAAGCCCTGATCTTTTTGAGGATTACACTTCCTTGGGGGAATCGGAAGCCCTGATCTTTTCTGGCACTCACACTTTCATCCTATTTGCTATTTCACTCTTATACCCTTTGTAGGGTTGGTTTTCTGAGAGGGAGAGTAATGATCCAGAAGGAGCATTCCTGCATCTGATTGGCTGTCAGGCATAAGATAAGCATTTTAAACCAAGTACACTTGCACCTACTGAAACCCAGGAACCATAGCTGTGGCTTTCCACAAGGTTCAATGAAATCATTTATATAAAGCATGTTTTACTGTGTAATGCTTGCCAGTGACAGATTCATTTATTTCTGAGTGCTTGCGAGATGTGTGTGTAGTGTGCATGTTCATGTTTGTGGCTACCTGTCCTTGTGAGTGTACACACATGTGTACAAGCCTGCATGTGGAGGCCAGAGGTCAACTTCAAGTGTCTTCCTCTATAGTTTTTCACCTTACTTTTTGAGACGGAATCTCTCACTGACTTTGGAACTCATTGATTGGCAAGCATGACTGGCCAAGGAACTCTGGGGATCCACTTTTCACTTATCTTTAACATTGGTGTTACAGATGTGTGTTACCATGCTTGGCTTGTATGTGAGTGCTGCAGATCCAAACCCAAGCCCTGAAGCTTACCCAACAGATTCTCTACCAACTCAATCATTCCCCCCACCCCTTATTTATTTATTTATTTATTTATTTATTTATCTATTTATTATTTATTATTTATTTTTTATCCTGGAAAGCTGTCAAGTTCCTCTCTACATTTCCTCTGAAAGAATGGCTTACACTTCAGATATGGGAAGTTTTTGTCTGTTTTCCATTTTGCTTTTGTGATTGAGAATCAGAATTTTGCATTTTGTCACAGGTAATGGAGGAAGGCCTTCAGGGATTTCCGTTGGGAAGTCTTTACTTCCTGCTGATCATGTCAAAACTCACAAAGATCAGAGGACAGGTGAGTGGGTCCCTGGCTGACCTGTGGCAGGTTGTCTGGCTTCCTGTGAAAAGTAGGAATGTCTGACTTTCTGCTTCCTGTGTGAGAGAAATACTCACTGGCCTAAAGGGCATTTTAGCAGTCTGGTGAGTCTCAGTCCTTAAGGCTAGTCATAACTGTACCATAAAGGTCCCTGAAAGAGAATTTCTGACATATGTCCCCAACATCCTGTCCTCATGGCTAAATGGGCTTCATTCAGGGTCTTTTCAAAATGACTACTGGCCTTCCTTGTGTGTGTCTAGCTCCATTCTGATGCTGACGGGAAGAAGGGCAGTATCGTGCAGCCAGACACAGCCACTAATGCTCTGTGATTGCTCCACTACTTAAAAATGTAAAGATGCTGAGGAAAGCCTGCTCAGCTTTGAAGAGTTGAGTCCTAGCTCTGAGTTTCGTCAGCTGGGAAGTCCATAGGCATGTATGATGGCTAATATTGATTGTAAACTTGACAGAATTTAGAATCATCCATGCGATAAACCTATGAATACATCTGTGAGGGATTATCTAGGTTATATTAACCTTGGGCATATCTGTGAGGGATTTTTCTTGACTATATTAATTGAAATGGAAAGACTCATAATGAACACAGGTAGCACCTTGCTGCAGTGAAATCATACATTAAAACACAGTGCCAGACATAGGAAACTCCCCTTTCAGCTGTTGGCCAGGGTGTTCCGAGAGACTACCAAAATAATACAGGCTATTACCACAGGCCTTATTTGACGCCCAGAACTTGAAGATAAGACCCTATTGCTGAAGACAGGGCGTACTTTGGACACAGGACCTGGAGCAATAGAACTACAATTACCCTTGACGTCTGCTCCCTGATGACTAGCTCTCATAGTATCAGAAGATGCTATGCAGGCTGCCAAGGGAGAAAACCAATCAACGATCCTACCCAGCCACAAAAATGACCGCCCCAGCAAACGGTCTCTATTGGTTTAGTAGTGGCACTTTTATCTTGGGGGTAATCAACAGCTGTCTAATTGAACTTAAGGCCCACTCAATGGGAGGGAAATCATGTGTGAACTATAAATATAACCAAATACACATGACTGCAGAGGTCATAGATCCTAGGGGAAAACCTAGTTTTGTCACATCCCTAAACCAGCATGATTTCTTACTGTATTCTCAACACTATTCTTATATTTAGAGACAAGTGTACCTCATTAAGGAAGCTTCTTTTTGCAACAGATGGGGAGAATTAAAAAGTTCTACAAATGATCAAATGCAGAAACTAGGTGTGAGGTGCTGAAACCCACGTGGCACATCAACTTCTACCCAAATGCAACTTCTACATGTTTCCTGGGACATCCTGGAAGAGAGAGTGGAAAGAATTGAAAAGCCGGAGGAACAAGGCACCTTATGATAGTTAATGCATTCTAGACAGGATATGGAAGCTGCACCAGCAGGAAATTGCCACAGTGTTCTACTTTAAGATGAAGAGCTACAGGCAACCAATGGATGCTGAAGGAAGGAGAACCAGTTTTCTCTGAGGAATAGCTCCTGAGAGGCTATCTAATCTCAAACAGACAGCCCTATACACATGAGCAGCACTAAGTGGACTCAATGCATTATATATGTATATTTATAAATGTACATATGTTTGTGTAACAATAAAAAAGAGGAAGACAAGAAATAGAGAGCATAGGGAAACATGGGAGGAGTTTCAGGGGGACTGAGAAGGATGAAAATAATGCAAAGAAAATACATGTGTGAAATTTTCAAAAATGACAAATTAAAAAACATATCATTTAAAAGTTGTTATGAAGATAGGTCTGTTAAATAAATTTCAAAAGGTAAAAATTATTCAGATCTGAACTATACTTTTTGTCATTTTTTCTGGATAGGTCACATACTGTAGGGGAGACCCTACTACTATAATTCTTCTAAATACACATAATATTAAGCTGACTCCTAATGACCTATTGTTATACATGTATATTAGTTCATCTCTCAACTCTCATAGGATAAGAGATCTTGTAGCTCATGGTTATTAACACAGAGACCCACAGTTCGTCAATGTGTAGAGAATAAGAGACTACAGAATGGTCATCCATAAAATGCGTCAACTATATGGCACCCTCTTCTTCCAAGGCTCAGGGATCATTACAAAGAGGTTTGTAAGAGCTCAAGATGGTAGATTAATACAAGGAAACTGTTGTCTGACTAGTGTAAGTACACTTATGAGCCCATAGCACTTACGACAGCATGCATAAGACCTGCCCAAACCCAATTCAGATAGGGGCCAAGTATGAATGGGGGAAGTGAGCAGGAAGCCCCAGCCTTAGTGGGGGATCAACTGAAGAATACTGGGAGAGGGAAAGTCAGTTTTCCTTACTGATGTGATGCCTGGTGAGTTGTCAAGACTCCTACAAACAAGAGTACTTAGGAAACACAGATGAGATTTGATAGAACTTTTTTGAAAAAAGGATAGATAATAAAGCACATAAACTTGAAGGGTGGTAAGGAAAGGGCAGAGACTGAGGAAGAGGTCTGAATATGATCAAAGTATATTGTTTGAAATTTTTGAATCAATAAATAACAAAGTTTTTAAGTTCTATATAACAAGGCCAATTTCCGGATTCACATTTCCATCTATTTCCCCAGTAAAGTGAGAAGCATGTAAGTTCTTCTGTTTTTAAAATACTTGAGGTTATTTTCATAGCAAACACTTTTCTTTAATCTATCATATTTCACTTGGTAAAATACATCACCATTTGAAAAATCTATTCTAGTATCAGAGATGTTAAATGAGAAAGTGTGATCTGTGAATCAATAAAATGTGGTATATTGACTGTCTGCAGCTAAGAGATATGCTGGGACATATATAGTTGTTTAACTCCCAAAGGCTTCTTAAAAACCATAAATATTTATGAAATGAAACTAATCATTGGGCATATTTTTTTTGGAATTTAATATAATTTTACTTTTAAGCATAATCATTTTAGTTGTTATAGTTCTTTTTTCTTTTTTAAAATATTTATTTTTTATGTGTAAGAGTGTTTTGCCTGCATGTAATGTCCATGGAGGCCAGAAGATGGCATCAGATCCCCTAGAACTGGAGTTACGGACAGTTGTTAGTCACCATGTGGGTGCTGGCAAGTGAACGTGGGTCCTCTGCAAGAGCAACTAGTGTTCTTAACTGTTGAGCCATCTTTCCAATCTCTGTTATAGTTCTTTTAAACTGATCTTTTCATATGTTGGAAACAGTGGGTTAAAGAATTTCATATTTTGGTTCAGCCTTCAAATTTTTTTTTGTAACCCATTTTCAGAATTTGCTCTTTCTATTTATTCTAAATATTAGAAACAAATGACATTAAGTTTCTGTTGTTGCTTAATATAAGTCACCGTGAAGTCAGCATCTTGAAACCACAAAGAATGATTGATAATCTTCCTGTTTGGGAATTCACAGGTCTAATCAGGCCTGACATCAGTGTTGGCAGGACTGCTTTACTCCTGGCATCCCGAGGGTCACCTGTCTGTATTTTCCATCTCTCAGGAGCTGTCTACATCCCCTGTCTCCTAGTCTTTCATCCCTATGTTCCCAGAGCGCATCACTTTACCCTCCAGTATCTATCTTCCTGTGTCCTGCTTTTATTCTTTGAAGCTTTTGCCTCTTGTATGGGAACTTATGATTATTTTCAGTTGCGAGAGACAGTATATGTTTTATTTTCTCCTTAAATGCTTAAAACATTTTAGCTTTTCTGTTTGCTTGTTTTAGAAGTTCTTGTTTTCAGTCATGTACTTGAGAGTCCGGTTTTATTAAAATTCTCTTATATTCTACATTGATTAAATTCGCAGAGTCTGACCTTCCACAATGCTTCTTGTGTTAAAATTCTTTCTTCAGTCTGTTCTGGGAAGATTTTACTTCTCCAAAACTATTTTTCTACTTATTTTGTTTTCCAAAATTGTATCCTTAATGACTACCATTTTTAAGTAATATTTCTATCTGGTGCTATATATCTAAAATAGAGAAGATATTGCATAATTTTTCTCCCAGGATGGGTATGCAACATGAAGTGTTCTCTCAGAGCTTCAGCTTGGGACACGTATCTATGACTGTCCTGGGTTTGAATTCCTTTTTGCTGCATGAGAGTGAGTGGGGTAGGTGTTGGTGCAGGTGTCAGAAAAGTTTTGGCCTAGAACTTGAGAGTATTAAGGTCTTTTAAAAATTATTTTATTGAATTTTGGGGTATTTCCTCCCCTTCCTCATCCCGACCACTGTGGAAGAGGGGCAGAACAGTTGGGCATAGTAATCTTTTGAGGAATTAGCATTTTACAGACGCCCTGCTCGGTGTCAAATACACCAACTTTGAGAGAAAAGCAATCCCTATGTTCATCTTTTAAATTTTGAACTTCTTTTTTTCAGGATTGACATTTCCTTCAACTTGACCTTACTTGGCAACCACAAGCCTCCTGCCAGACCGCATCTATAAGCTCACGAATCCCATTGTTTGCTCTGCTCTTATTAACCTTCTTGTTTCTGTGGGGAAGCATTCTGGAAAATAAAGGTGTTAAAGCCTGTGCTTCTCCCTACTCTGGATCTCCTGCTCTTCTGAGACAGGAAATGGGCCTAGAGAGAACTGCTGCTTCTCTGGGATTCATATTGTCTTTTTCTAGATATTCAAATCCTTATTTATTTCCTGTGACCTTCTTGAGATCAGTGAGATACATGGTCCCATCACTGTTTGCAATCTTGTTTGCAATGGAGTCCATGCCTGTCGGTGAGCTGTCCCCACCCTAGTTCTCTTCTCCCTCACTGACAGTCGGATATAGTTTTCCACTCTTCCTTTTAACTAGGCTCTTTGGAACTTTTGAGCCATCTTTCAACTAACACTCCAAAATTCTATTTTGAAAAATTTTTATTGCCATTTCTTGCAAAAAATAAGGCCATCCATGACAATTCTTCCATTCTTGTTGTCTCTAATGTTGATCTTGATTGTCAGCTTGGTGGGACTCACAGATTTAGAACCACCATTACTCCTTTGGGTATGCTTGTGAGGGCATTTCCAAGAAGGTTAAACTCACATGGGCAGACCCACCCTGGATGTGGGTAATACCATTTCACAGATTGGGGGCCTGGACTGATTAAGAAGGAGAAAATGAGTGGAATATTAGCGTTCATCCTTCTCTGCTTCCTGAGTAGTTGCACAATATAACACCATTTCATGCTCTGGCTACCAATATTCCCTACCAAGATGCACTGTATTTTCTCAAACTGCCAGTGAAAATAAACCCTTCTTTCATTAAGTTGCTTCTTATCAGGTATTCTGTCATAGCAATGAAAAATTAGCTAATACACTGTCCTTTCCAGATATGGATGATGTGGGTTTGTTGGTTGATCTGTTTTTGTTTTATTTTCCCTCTCTCATCTAATGACCTGGAGTCAGGCCCTCTGGGTTCTCAGTGCATTTCCAAATCATTTATACCCTTCCTGTTTTTGAGTGGTGCTGGGGAGATCTGCATTGAGGAAGCTCCTGGAATCTTGTTGAGCTGCCTTGTCTCCTGGTTACTGTTTTCTATGACTAAACTTGATGTCTACTCTTCTTTCCTCCTCTTTCTGCTCTCCTTCCATGGTGGATTGTAGTCATGATGGATGGTAGGCACATTGTCAGGGACCTAATTTCTGTGGAGGAATCATCCAGTAGTCTCTCATTCCTTAAACTCTTCGGATTCCATATCATTATTTGCAATTCAGGCACAGGTAAAGCTCTAAAATCTAACATAACATCTCTGAAATTGTGACACTAAACATTTTGATTTCCATCCACAGCCCCCCATCCCTTTCTCTACACTGGGCAGTTGAAGCCTGTGTCAAGGATTTCAAACCAAAGTCCTATTACATTCTTCTTCTCTATACAGCTCTGACTTTTCAGTTCTTTGAGTAAAAATACTTTGGTTTATCTGATCTCTTATTATCATTATCAATATTATTAATACTTTCTTTAAAATGCATTAGACTATCCTGGCTTTATTGCCTGTTTCATCCAGCCCAGATTGAATTATGACTTCTATCTTGACAGTATTCATCGATGAAGGTGACTCCATCTGAGGAAATTCACACATAACTGACTTTGCTCTCCACATTGCCATCAAGTTGAAAGGCGAATCACATAGGAATCCTTCCCTGTGTCTCTAACAGCTCTTTTTATCATAGTTCAAGATAAGCACCTCAAATAAAATTTTCTTCTCAAACCCTCTCTTCATCACTCTCTTCCGATGACCTAGGTTCATATTTCAAACTGAAAATTGAAGCCATCAGATAGGAATTGCTTTATCATTTCTGATGTGGAAGCCCTCTTAATATATACTGTGTGACAGCTGGTGTTCATCTCTCTGGTCTATGTGTCGAGGATCATAAACTCTAAAGCTAACATGAGTCTCCCTTCTCATTTTCTGTGTTGTTTATGTATCCATTCAACATTCCTCTTAGGATAAGTTTCTAAGGAGGAGCTAAAACTTGTCTTTTGCTATAACAAAGCTAAAATAGTTACTTCAACTTCATTGTTAAGATTATCTTTTAGAGATACATATTTTGAACAGGGAGACGTCACAACACAAGAAGCCAACACCTGTATTCAGTCATAAAATCTGACGTTGGAGGCAGGATGTGGTGTAAAATCGTCACTACTTCTTTGAGACAGAAATCTCAAAGATTCTCTAGCAAGCATGCCAGGAAATTTTACATCAACTCAGCATCCTGTGGAGTCTTCTTCCACAGGATTTTTGCGGCAACAGCAACAGCTTCTGCTGTCCATGGAAGACTTTATATTACCTGACCTCTCCATCCCTAGGAGACTTGGGACATTCTTCTCCAGTGTGTATATATCTGCATCCTTTGCTGCCTCTTTCTGTTTTTAGAGTCCAAAGCATATCTCTGTGACTTTACTATTATACTGAACTTCTTTGTCTCTTGCTTTTCCATCACATCTCTCTTTCCAAGTAGTTATTCTCTTTCTTAAATCATAAATTTCTCAAGTGAATCATTCTCAATTTCTCAGCAATATTGCTTAACATTACCTCAATAAAAAATAAATGCGTTTTCTCTATCACTCAAAATTTTATTTTACAGACTTCTCTGTTTCTTTGGCCTCTATAAATTTTCAAGAGATATTTTACCCATCTTCTTCCTGTTCTTTATTTTACTGGTTACTGACTGCTGTGTGTGTGTGTGTGTGTGTGTGTGTGTGTGTTTGTGTATGTAACTTTAAAAAGTTTTTAAACACCAAAAGTTAATATCAGAAACAAATAAACCTAACATCCAAAATTAGTAAAAAATTTATTAAATTATTTTGCAATTAGAATGCTACTCATATGAAACCTCATGTGCCCAACAAATGCATGTCTAGGTTTCTCTCCCTAAAGTGTCTATCTTGAATATATGGCTTATTTAAGCTCCACTACACTTTTTAAAAATCACCTCAATGTCTTCATATATAAGTCATGTTCAAAAATTATACGATTTAACAGCAAGCAAAAATCAAGCTATTGCCTGTTACTTTTATAATATTTGTGGTACATCTTATTGGTGTATGTACACAACTCAAGGATTTTTTGTTATATTTGTTAATTTTTATATAGTGCAAACCAAGGAGATGAATTTCATAGGAGTAAGATGTACTCATTTCAGTCTCATTAAATTTCTAATTACTCTCCAAATCAGTTATATAAATTGGAATATCAGACTCCCTGAGTTCGCCAGCCATTTCATGCATGTGCAATAGCCTCTTGTTGCTTCAGTTCACACTTTACTGATTTCCTGGGGGGTGGCATGCTTTTCATAGTTATTAGTTATTTCCTCTTCTGGGAATGGTCTGTTCAATTAATTCTTTTCTCATTTTACTTATTGAATTACTTTTCCTTTAAATAATGACTTATTGACAATCTTATTGTATAGAGACTAAATTTCTTTCATATATATACATATATATGAAATATCTTGTACCAATTAGTTTTAAAACATTGATTTATTGGAAATCTTTTATTTCTTGAGACAACCTATATTTGATTATTATATAATATATTAAATATATATATTTGCTTATAATATGACTTATCTGGTGCCAGTTCGGGTCATTTTAAGTGTTGTACATAACAGAAATTTGTTACAAAATTTTAGATTATGACATAATTAATTGTATCATTTTGTCTCTTTTGTTGTTTATCTTTTGTAAGAGACACTTATTTTCTTAATAGTTCTAAAGATATTCCTCTACATTTTTGTCTAAGTATGTAAAAAGAATAATTTCCTAAGTTAGATAATCAATGTGTTTCAGGATAATTTTCTTCTTGTTGTAAAGTTATTCTCTAGATTTTGTTTTCCTTGAGAATGCCAAGTGAGACGCTCCACGTTTTGTGACCTCCACCTTTCCACTGCTCTGTGCAGCATGCCCAGCAGGAGCTAATCTCCACATGCAGTTGTCCAGTGTCCCCAGTTATCTTTCTCTGTCCACTTCTGAGATTTTGACTTAGTGTTTTAGCAACCACGTTGTAAAATCTTGAATCTTGTAGAAAAATTCACCTTGTTGTAGTTCATCTTTTAGAAATCTTTTGGAAAATTAAAAAAAAATTACTCTTTCAAGTACTTTTAGAATATTTTCAATTTTAGCTCTAAGAAAAATCATTTATATTTTGATAAATAGCCCTGAATATATGCATTGTTTCTAAGGAAACTGATCATTTTAGGATAATGAGAATTCCTGTTCATAAAGTATATATATTGATTTATATGAATTTTTCTTTCTTTAAAAAATATTAATTTGCTGAGTGTAGTGGTACATGCCTTTAATCCCAGCACTTGGAAGGCAGAGGCAGGCAGATCTCTGTGAGCCTGCAGCCAAACTGGTCTACATAGCGAATTCCTGTTCAGCTGGGGCTACAGGGAGACCCTGACTCAAAAGAGCCAAACATTATTAACTTAAAATTTTTATTTACTTTTACTTATTGTGTGTGAATTTCTATTATATATGTGTTGGCATGTGCATACCACAGAGCGTGCGTGGTCAGGGGACAACTTGCAGGTGTCATTTTTCTTCCACCATGTGTGACCCAGGGTTGAACTCAGGTGTTCCAGCTTAACAGCAGGTACCTTTATGTACTGAGCCACCTCATCACCCCTGAATTATCTTTTACGTCTTTAAATAATGTTTTATAATTTTCTTAATATGGGTCTTCTATTTGTTTTATGAAACTTATTTCTATGTATCTTAGTTGCTATAAATAAATTATATCTTTCAATGAGACATTATTATTATAGATTGGTGTCTATGAGTTTTGATTTTGAAGTTATCAATA
>NW_008352891.1:1139356-1158639 GCF_000622305.1 Nannospalax galili
TATAGTTTATTTTAAATCTTTTATATAAATTATTTAAAAATTCTGTAATAATGAAAATTTTTCCTCTCTTTTGAGTTTTGAGATTCTTTGCTGCTAAATGAAAACACAATGCTGTTTTGTGGATGCTTAAAGTGGGGAGAAGGATGTGTGTGGAAATGTATGGCCCAAGAGATGGACCTCTCAGAGTAGGCACAGAGTGTGAAATTATCTGTGTTTCTTGTGACTGCTCATCTAAGGGCATCTACTGTTAAACAAATCCTTGTACATTAAATGGATAGACTATCCTTTCGTGTGGATATTTTTAACTTTCTCACCTCCACTTACTCAATGCTTTTATTGGTCTTGTGTGTATTTTGATCATAAAAATGGACATACGAGGGACTAGAGAGATGGTTCAGCAGTTAAGAGCACACATGCAAACAATATACTCATGCACGTAAAATAAGAATAAAAAATACTTTAATTTTTTTTAAAGGACAATAAAGGGCGTGGGTGCTGTGCATTGGCTCAGCAACATGAATTCCTCTCACCAGGGATGGTATGGCTGCTGTCAGTGCTGAATGCCTCACTTTCAACAGCACAGACTGGTAAGTGGCACCGTTCCCTAAGAAAACCAGATGGACATGTAGCAGCAGCTTGATTATAATGGACTCAGTTCAGCATAGAGTGGCAATTACTCTTTTATATTTGGATTATTTTAGAAATAAACTTGCCCCCTCAGATCACTATATTTTGCAAGCCTAATTATTTATTATCTCAACAGTTGCTAATATTATTCTGTCCAAGAAACTCATTTGAAATATAAGAAACCCAGTCACATGATTGAGACTTGTATACCTCATTATCCTTTCCATATATTCTTTCACAACAGTCGCTGTGGTGACCAGAACCTTGAGTCCCCACTATAGGCTCAGTGATGATTCGTCAGCATTTATGAGGATGCCATAGAGGCCTGAGTAAACCACTGATGATTGACAGCACTCCAAAAGCAGAAATATGATTTAGGAAACCAGTAGCAGATGGAGGGGACTGTGCACTATTTGTTAAGGTTTATTTATACATTTATTTTGCAACTTTAACAGCCTTTATGCTCTACTGCTTCTTCCTTAGTTTCCAAGGGACAATTCTTCCAATAAGAGGCTCAACAGTTGTTCTATTATTTGGGGAGTGGAGAGGATCATCTGCCATTTTGGCTCTGCATAGCACTGAGCAGTAGATAAAGATTTGGTTGGAGATGATGATTTTGTTCTTTACAAACAAAAATTGGATGGCATTTTTAATTTAAGATTCTTTAGGAAAACAATCCTAAGTAGGTATGGACTTGGACAAGTATGAAGCTGTACTTGACAAAAAAGATCACAATCAGTTATGGACAGGGGAAATCTATCAGCTTTGACCAGTTCTTTCTTATTGTTGTGTATTTATGTGTATATGTAATGCATACTTTTATATAATTATGTGTATTTCAGTTTGCTCAGCAAATACTGACTCAAATTTTATTAGTTTTTTAAGGTCTGGAAAATGAAATAATAACTTTTCTCACTTCCATGGTACATACACTAAAACTGGAAAGATTCAGAGAAGATTAGCAAGAAGTGGTTGCAGTTCATCCCTTACATTTCAGAAGTAAGAGGGTTAATGTTCATTTTCATGTTTATTGGGTTTCGAGACCATTGGGGCATTGGCGAGGCACACTGTTGGGTTCATTTCCAGAGAGGATTTACTAAAAGAAAAATATCCACACTGAGTGTCCAAGTCATCATCCCATGGACTGGGTTCCTGGACTGAATAAGAAAGGGGTAAAGAAAAAGCCAGCAAAGTGCTGACACTTTCTCCTCTATTTCATGATCCATCCAGATGAGAACAGGCAGCTGCAATGCCTTCCCTACTGTGAAAGGTTGTGTCTGCAAACCGTATGCTTGAATAAATCCTTTCCTGAAGATGCCTCTTTTCAGGCATTTGGTTTTAGCCCCGAGAAAAGTAACTAAAAAAGATGGAATTTCCTTATGTGACATCTTCTTTTCCCCCTACAATAACTTTAAAGAAAGATATGTGTGAAGTACTCCTACCACTATTATGAATTTTGTTATTTGCTTTTGTCTGGATTTCTAACGTGTCTTAGCTTTCTTTACAGAAAGATCCAACCCACTACTGAAAACCCAGAAGGAATCTCCAAATATCTTCACTAAGAATACTATTTGAGCTTGTGCCCTGTGGTGACTCTGCCACTCACTGGGAATGACGAGCATAATGTCTCCAATCATTATCTAAATTCCAAAGAGTGCTTTTACTGCTTTTAGTAAAATGCTTTTTGCTAAATAGACATTCATTTATGGTTGGAGAGTACATATAGTACTTTTCAGAAGGAGTTCATTTTGACTTTAAGATTTGGGCTGAGAGAGTCTAAAATAAGGAAAGTTTGAGCTTTTGTAGAAGTAAAAAAAGAATAAAAATACACCTCTGGCCATGCTATTAAGTGCATAATCCACGCATGTGTCAGAAGATGAAGCAAGTTATGTAAAACTGAGTTTTTTATAGAACGGCAAAGGATTTATTCTTTTTTTTTGTTCTTGTATGATTAAATTCTCAAAATGTTAGCCTCCCCACCTATAGAAGCCTTACATATTAGTTGATTTTGTGGTTTGCTTTGCTTTCCTCAAGAAGAAAAGACTTATGTGTAAATGTGTGAACCGGATGCCTCGTCTATATTTCCCAAACTGACAAGGTTAGGGCTAAGCATATATCGATTCATTACGCTGTGAGCAAAACATGAATAACTATAAAACATGAATAACTGTAAAATGATAACATTTTTAAAATAAAAAGTTTGAATTAAATGATTACTTAATGACGGTGTTTGACACCATTGAATGATGCATAGAAATTAAAAGTTTACTTAATTATCCTCAAAGTACAGCATATTTATAGTCAGGAGGATAAATATGAGATACATGGAAAGATGAATATGCTTAAGGTCATATAAGAATGACAGCATAGAACCCAAAATATGAGTGTCCAGGAGCTGGAGAGACAACTCAGAAGTTAAGACCACCAGCAGCTCTTGCAGAGGGCCTGGGTTCCATTCCCAGAACCCACATTGTGGCTAGCAATCTTCTGTAACTCCAGTTCCAGAAGACTTCTTTTGATGTGCCTTCTTTTGATCTCCTCAGACATTGCATGATGTGGGTGCACTTACATGCATGCAGGCATAACACTCCTACACATAAAATAAAAATCATAAATAAAATATTCAAATTATGTGTTCAATATTCAAAGCATGACATTTTCCATTGTAGTGTGCCAGACTCCTGCCCAGGGTAATGTGCAGAGATGGAATGCTTGTATGTACCTACATAAAAAAGTCTCAAATTTTATTTACCTTATAATTTATTTATTTTTTTTGATCTTAAAAGAGGCATCATTGTTAGTAGAGAATTTTGGAAATCCAGCAGAGAATAAAAATAAGAGCTCTATTGTCCCTGGACAACATTAATATTTTAAACAGTTTTTTGTTTTCTTTATACTTGCTCTATTGTTTTTCTACATAATCAATGTTATAGTATATGGATAATATGCACTTAAAGCTGGTAAACAATAGCTGTGTCATAATCATCTTTATAACATTAACAATGGCAAATTTTTACTAAATTTCTTTATTGAATCTTTACCAAAATTATATTACTTAATTCACGTTTGGTCTCATGTTGCTAGCAAATATTTCAGGGTAATAAAAAACGATGTGATGAATCCCTTTGGACATGACATTTTTCCCCTTTTCAGATTGTTACACAGTAGTGAAATTACATGGGCAAAAGGAGCCATCTCTTATCTGATGCACTGGCTGACTCCTAGAAACTTAATCAGTCCAAGCACTGGCTTTTTAATAATGAAAGAACATCATAATACCGATCCATCTTCAAGTCTTTAAAAATGGTGCCCTCCACTTGCAAAGAACTTCAGTGTTATGCGTGGCATGGTTTAGCTCCAGAGATAACCCTGTTAAACCTCACGCAGGCATCTTGAAGATAAATCTTTCATCCCTGCTCCTCCAGGAGCTTTCTTGACAGCTGCAGTATTGAGAAGATTTCTCCCCAGATCTTTCTTAGAAACTTTTTCCCTAGAAGAGGTTCCAAAAATAGCCATGCAGAATGACAGGAAAGGGAAGTGACTACTTATTATGAAATCCTTTTAGATTAGTATATATTAATTGTATACAATAATGGGCTTCATTATGACATTTTCAGACATTTATGTAATATATTTCAATTATATTCATCTTCCTATTACTCTCTATTTTTGCCCCCACCTCCACACCTACTTTTACTTTCTCTTTCCAAATAATCTCCTTTCTACTTTATGTTATTACTTTTAATGTGTGTGTGTGTGTGTGTGTGTGTGTGTGTGTGTGTGATAATTCAGGTGCTCATGGAGGCCAGAGACGGTGTCAGATTTCCTGGGCTTGTAGCTACAGGTGGTTGTGAGCCTCCAGATGTGGGTGATGGGAACGGAGCTCAGGTAGTCTGCACGAGCAGTGCATGCTCTCAACCACGGAGCCGTCTCTTCATCCTCATTTCTACTTTTATGTATTTCTTCTTTTAATCTAGATTTCTCATCAGAGAAAATATATTTGTCTTTCTGAGTCTTGCTTACTTTACTTAATATGATGACCTCCACTTCCTTCTATTTTCCTCCAAGTAATATAATTGAGATTTTTAGGATAGTTGACTCACTTCATTGTGAATCCCTCCTAAGTATTTTTCCTCTTGTATTTAATTTAGGACAAAGAACACTGACCTATAATTCTTTTTGCTAGTCTACACTATGAATTTAGTAAATTATCTTTCTAGCTAATGGGTAAGCTGCTATAATAGCAAGTACTGGACTGTTATAAGAGGAACTGCTCTGTGATACCTGGATCTAACCTAGCTTTCCCCATGTAGATTCTTAGCAGACTGAGCACAGGGATCGGAAAGAAGCAAACGGGATCATGTGACTTATCAACTTGGCACACTTTGGAAGAGGAAACCACAGTGGAGGAATTGTATACATCAGGTTCATCTGTGGGCATGCCTGTGGGACATTTTTTCTTGATTACTAATTGATGAGGGCCTCAGCCCTTGTGTGCATTATCGTCCCGAGGCAGGTGGGCCTGGAATGTTTAAGAAAGGCAGCTAAATGTGAGCCAGGCAACAAGCCAGTAAGCACTGTTCCTCAGTGGCTTCTTCTTTCATTTCCTGCTTTGAGTTCCTGCCTTGGCTTTGCTCAATGATAGACTGTAACCCTTCAGCCAAATAAACACTTTCCTCCTCAAGATGCTTTTGGTCATGCTGTTTATCAGAACAATAGGAAGCAGGCTAGATCACTATCTGTTATGCCTAACTAGCGTTTATGATACATGCAGGCTGATAGTAATAACAGTTCCAGTTTATTGTGCTCCTTGTATGACAAGTTCTATAATAAACACTGTTTTGGGTTTTTTTTTTTTTTTTTTTTTTTTTCGTCTTTTTGAAGCAGGATCTCCCTGTAGCCCCAGCTGTCCTGGAACTCACTATGTATTATGAAAACTGAATCATTCATACTACTCAAATTCAATTTTTTCATTTTTATTAAATTTTTAAAAATTTCATAGAACACATTTTGATCATATTTAGTTCCCCTTACCTTATCTGCAACCCCCCTCAATACACTTCCAATTTTATGTACTCTGTTTAATAACTATTATATCTATCATCTATCTATCATCTATCAATTTCTATCTATTTATTTAACTATCATCTATCTATATATCTATCATCTATCATCTGTCTATCTATCTATCATCTATCAATCATCTATCTATCTATCATCTATCTATCTATCTATCTATCATCTATCTATCTATCTGTCATCTATCTATCTAACTTATTAATCTGCTAGCTATCTCTATTTAGCATCTATCTATCTATCATCTATCTATCTATCATCTATCTATCATTTATCTATCATCTATCTATCTATCTATCTATCATCTATGTGCTCTATATCTATCATCTATCTATCAATCATCTATACTTCTTGTGTTGCCAGCACCCAGTAGTATATCCACCAGAGCATATTCAAATACCATATTAAAGAAAACTGACTCTCCCTCTCTCAGCAACCACTGGTTACCAATAGATGCTCAGCTAAGGCTGGAGCTTCCTACCTACTTCCCCACAGCCACACTGGGATTTTTGGTTGTTTTAAGCTTACATGAGACTTGTGCATGCTATCACCATTGCTATGAATTCATTCAAGCAGCTGCCCAGATGTCTGGAAAACTGCTTTCTTGTGGTCACCTGCAACCTCTTTTGGTCATTCACAATTTTTTCACCCTTGCTTCTACAATGATTCCTAAGTCTTGGGAGGCAGAAGTTTGATATAGGTGTCCTATTAAAAGATCAGCACTCTGTAGTCTTTTATTCTCTGCATGGGGGTCTGATGTGGGTCTCCATATTAATCACTATCTGCTGCATAATGAGGCTTCTCTGGTGAGAGTTGGAAAATGCATTAATCTATGAGTATAACGATAAATCATTGGGAGTCAGTTTAATACTATAACTATGTAGCAGAATAAAAATATGATCTCCCCTATGGTCTGAGATCTGTCTAGCCACAGGTTCCTAGGTCTGATACCAGTTCTAGTTATGGGCTTCATCTTGTGAAGTGAACTTTAAATTCAATCAGAAAGTAGTTGATAGCTCCAATAACATGCCTGCCAGTGTTGTACCAGTTAGCACATCTTGCTAGGCCAGTTGCTATTGTAGACTGCAGGATTTATAGGTGGATAAGGTTGATGATTATTTTTCTCTTCCACTAGCATTTGTAGCATATTTCAGCACTCTGAAATCTAGCCAGTAGAGATAAAGTCGGTACCAACTTGATTTTCCTTATTGGTTCTACAATTCATGTATGGACTGTCTTCAGCAATAGGATTTTACTGTCAAGTTCTGACTGGTAACCAAGAGTAGGGGCAATGGCCAATATTACATCATGGTCTATGTGCCCTTTGGTTGACAGCTTTGGAAGAGGGAGTCCATTCCTGGCTTGGGGTTTTATCTTTGCTAGCCCATGGCGTCCACTAGTGTCGATGCCTCAACCCCCCCATTATAAGATAATTCCTTGTAATTTATTTTTATAATATACATGTATAATATGCACGTTTTTAAAATATATATATGTGTGTATTCATACTTTAAGAAGTTTCTATAGTGGTAGATTTTCATATATCTTTTTCTGAAGGCCTTTTGTTAGTTGTCCTTCCCCATACTCCCTTCTCTTCCCTGTTCTCCCATTCCCCACCATCTTTAACCCTTCTTAATCCAATTCAAGTATTTAATATTTAAATAATGGCAAACCTATATTATCAGTTCTTGACATTGAAACCTTCATAGAATGAAAGAGCTAAGTTTTTCTTTCCCCACTACCTTCCAGTCAGGGTTTGTCACACTTATCTTACCATTTCCTAACTTGATTTTTGGGATGCTAAACAGGTCAGATGAGTGTAATGACAAAATTTTGATCTATGCTTAATTTCAAGCTTCCTTGTGACCCCACTCTCTACCAGCCTGGCTCAGGTTTGCATGCTTTTAGTTGGGAAATTTGTGGTCAGCTTTTGCCCCCTCCCTTTACTTTCTTTTTCATTTCTTCTTTGAGATAGGATTTCTCTGTAGCTTCAGCTGGTCTGGAACTCACTATAGATGATATGCCTGCCTCTGCTCCCAAGGTGCTGGGATTAAAGGTGTGCACCACCATTCCTGGCATTGTATAGGGCTTTTCTGTGGGTTCTTTTGGCTTCTCTTGCTGAAGGACCACTCAGGCAATCACTCCAGAGTGCCTATAAGAGGATATCTGGATGAATGATGATTGCCCTTCATTAGCTTCTCCACCTGAGAGCACAACTCCAGCATCTGGGCCAATGCACCTTGCCAAGAGACATGTGGATAACACTCTGAGGGTGACAAAAAACTCAGCTTCCTCCAGTATATCTACTTGTCTCTTAAAAAATTTGGAAATGCCTATACCATTATGAAATGAAGTGACATCTCTGTTCATTAACCTGAGTGGCTCTTCCAAGCTAGACTCCTCTGTGTGAGAAAATGTACTGCTTTCCAGTTTGCAGGTGAAACTGTTGAGCATTCCCACATCTCAGATATTATTCTGGTCCTATGTTTACAATGGGTTTACAGTGTATGCTCACGGGGCGTGGGTAGAGAATGGGCACAACCAGAATTAAATTCTTTCTTGGTAGTTGTGTTAGTGCCAATTATCAGCTTGAAAATATCTAGAGTAATATGGGAAATAGGCCTCTGAGTGTGTATGTAGGAGATTATTATCTTTACAGTGGGAAGATCCATTTGAATTGTCGGCAGGGTAAATAGAGAAAGTTGGGTGAGCACTAGTAAGCATGCATTCATTGCTCTCTTCTTCTGACTGTGAACATAAAGTGACAAGTTACTTCAAGCTTCTTGTGCATTGATGGATTAGAATCGGGAGCAGGGAGCTAAATATAGCCCTTCTTCCTCAAATTACTTTTGTCATAGTATTTTATCTCAGCAATAGAGAAGAAAATGAGACAACATTTCAGCATTGAGAGAGGTCTAGGCTCACAGTAGGAGAACTGAGTTTAAGTCTAAGCTCTACTGTTTTACATTTTGTGACTTCACGGATATTATTTCATCCTTTGGGTCTCATTATCACAGAAGTATAGTGTATGGTTTCAAAAGAGAACAGTGTTAACAGTCATCCAGTCTTGCAAAGAAATTCTCTGTTTTCCTTTTGTGTTGATGTTTTTATCTTATTAAAATTATTTTATTATTTTTATTTTATGTGTATGAGTATACTGCTGGCATGTGTGTAAGTGCAATGCTCTAATAAGTCAGAAGAGGATGTCAAATCTCCTGGAACTAGAGTTATAGACAGATTTTAGCCATCATGTGGGTACTGGGAATCAAACCTGGGCCTTCTGCAAATCACCCAGTGTTCTTAATCACTGAGCCATCTCTCCAGCCTGATGTTTCTGTCTTAAAATCAATGTATTAGTTACTTTTTGTTGCTGTCATAAAATATTATGACCAAAAGCAACTTAAAGAGTTAATTTTACAGTCCAGAGGACTAGACTCTATAATAGTGAGAAGATCATAATGGCAAGAGAAGGAAACAGAGATCACATCTCAACCACACACAGAAAGAAAAGAGAGTGATCTGGAAGTAGGGAAAGCTATGAAGGCCTGAAGCGTACGCTGATGATGTACCTCCTTTAGCAAGCCTCTGCATCCTAAAAGTTCCACAACCTCCAAACAATGCCAATCAAGTATTCAAGTACACAAGTCTGGGGTTGGGGGCTTTCTTATTGAAACAACTGTGCAAAATACCTATTTCCAAGTAAGGGGATATATTTTTTACAAAAGAATCAGATTTCCATTTACAATATGCAGTAAATATCATATGTGTTCTTGGAAGCAGCTCTTTGCAATTGGCTCAGTGGTTTTAACATCTGAGGATGGAATTCATCATCTCAAAATCAGTGATATCCCTGCTGAGGACTCAAATCCCCATGACACTGAAGACAATAAAAGGCAGTTACTCTCCAATAAGCTTGAGGCATTCCTCACTTTATGTCGAACTTTTAAAAACATTTGACAAAACTCTGGCAGGTGATGTAAGCAAATAACCATAAATTATTTTCCAAACTTGCCCTTCTTCAATGTGTTTAGAATTGATTTCATGGAAACAAAGATGTACAAGGTTTCTTTCAATATTTCACCCATTACATAGTGTTGAAATTAGATCTTGACTTTGATCAAGGTCATTGGCAGTAAAATAATTATTTAATTTGATATTTGATATTGCACTGACTTACACTTTTGAAATACAAGTGAGCTGACCCACAATCTTCACAATCATGAATGTGAATGTTTTCATTTGTGTAACCTCTAATGATGAAGGGCACTTTTTCTAATCTCTTCATTAAGATAGTACTTGTTATCGTTAAACATATTTTCCTTTGATACCTTGGTCTTTTTGTGGCAACTGACATCCTTTGTGTATAATGAAGGACATTTAGCAAAGCAAAATTATTCATCTATTCAAATGTAGGCTGTGCATCCCATCTCATTTTTTTATTTACAGAACTCTCTTCCTAGGACACTTGCCCCTTTATTCACAATTTATCCTATGCAAATTTATTGAAAATCTAATGGCATGCTAGGTCAAAATTCAACAAAATGTTTAAAAGACAGAACTTTTATGCCTATAATCCTGGTACTTGCTGGTCAGAGGAAGGAGAATCAGAAATTTGAGGCCAGTCTGGGGTGTACATAGCAAGTTCAGAGCAACCTGGGCAACATAGTGTGATCCTATCTTAACTGTAAAGAGTTTTGAAGAATGTATCTCAGTGGTAAAGCACTTCCTTTGCCTACATGAGGCCACGACTTCAGTACCCAATATGCCAAAAGGCTAGAAAAGTGGCTTTCTTTTATAATTCTACCCCATTCTGCTGATCTGGAATGAAATTTTTGCCTTTTATTGACCAATGGTAGTCTACTTAAATAGTTTCATGTTTGTACACACAATGTAAAAATGATCTCATAACTTACTGCATTGATTTGTATCTCTTCCCATATGAGTTTTGATGTAGTGCAGAAGTCATACCAATAGAATACGCCTGTTCAAAAGGTGAACACAGCCTCTCCTGTCTTCTGCAGCAGAGACCCATCAGGCAGGGACCTTGCTGTCTTTCATTTGTCATGGTTTTACCAGATTCCCATTCTCCAATACGTATGAGACATGGAATATACAGTCGTCTATTGAGCATATGAATGAATCTTTCATAAATTTGAATTTCGTCATATGTTAATATGGTGCTAGAGTAACACAATATGCTTGGAAGAGTGTTCTGAAGGTTTTCCTAATAGAAGAAAGAAATCCAAAATAGTTCAAGAGAGACTATTACTGATATTATTATTTTATATAAACATAAATTATTGGCTAATATACACTGTAATTTACCCTGTTTTATATTAACTGCAAATTTTAATATTTAGGTTTAATTAACTGGTAATAAAATAAACCCTAAACTTTTACATTATTTCTGAACACAGATTTTGTTGTCAATAAATAATTATACCTTCTTTACTTTTAAGTGTGAATAGTGCTAATGTGAATGCAGCCTGACTATTGTGATAACAATCCTGTTACCCAATTTGATAAACCAAAAAAGAAGAACCATATAAAATGTTATATGGTAAAACCATATTTCCAATAGCACTTGAGGTTATATAACTTAGATGTGGAAGACTCTACTTCCTTGTGGTCATTCACCACCTCTGACTCATCAAATCTTCCCCCCTCCTCTTCTGCAGTGAACTACTTTAACAGTCATGGGCATGAATGGGTTGGGTTTCTGGTTATGCGCTTCCTGACAGTGCAGCATACAAGACTCATTCATTTTCTTTTTTTTTTATTTTTTATTTTATTTATTATTTTTATTTTATGTATATGAGTGTATTGCCTGCATGTGTGCTAGTGCACTCGTGTTCTGCAATGCCCGCAGAGGACAGAAGAAGCTGTCAGATCCCCTGGGACTGGAGTTTCAGACAGTTGTTAGCTGCCATGTGGGTGCTGGGATTCGAACCTGGGTCTTCTGCTAGAACAACCAGTGTTCTTAACTGCTGAGCCATCTCTCCAGCCCAAGGCTCATTCATTTTCCTTCAGCAAACCTCATGCACTACTTATTCTCTTCACTAGTTTCACTTTGAATGGACAGAATGAATTGATCTACAATTAGGAATGCTTAATAAATACTTTGTCATTTTATAACTATGTACTTCTGACAAACTGTCGTGGTGAAAAAAATTACTCAGCTAATATTAACCAGAATTATTATTTCAAACAAAGCTAAAATTTTATTTTAAACTTATGATAAAATGTTATAGAAAAATCTGGAGAGTTTTGTGATTGAAAACTCCTTACAGAAAATGGGCTTACTAACCAATTTTCAGTTAACAACATGCTTTCTAGTTATTTTTCTTTCCTTCTATATTTAATAAATACATGAATTGCCTACTGGCAGCCCATGCAATGTTTCTTTTTTTAAATTAGTTTTTATTGAATTTTTGCTATTTCATCAGAATATCTCAAATAATCTTAATCATGTTTATACCCCCATCCCCACCAGCAACCGCCCATAGGAACCCCACTGGGATTGGGGAAACTGTCTGTAAATATAAGGATACATGTTTTGCACATAGTAAGAAATTACATTAGTCTAAGGAGAAATGGATAAAAATGGGGCTATTTAAGTTGAAGGGGTGGGAGGGTTATACAAGGAAACTTGGGGATAAGGGGAAACAGGGAGCTCAAGAGAGGTGGGATCATAGGAGACTGGTATTATCGAGGGAGACATGGGGAAAATGGGGACACTTTAAATGGGAAAAGCATGGCGGACATGTTGGACAGGGAGAGAGAGAGGTGTGATACATAATGCCTAACTAGTTTAAACAAACCACAGGAAATAATATTAGTCCAAATATCTAATGACAAATTACACATACACTATCTCAACATGAGTCCACTTGTGTAGCTGAGGGCTACATGGCAAGAGTCAGTGCCAGGCAGCAGAGACTTTTTGTTGGTCAGGGTAGTCCAGGAGACTCCCAGAATTGCATGGGTTATTGTCATGACCCTTTGTGGCCTCATAGTACTTGAAGGTAAGACCCTGCTGCTGAAGTCAGAACATGCTTTGAACACAGGACTTGGAGCAGTAGAGCTGGAACTGACCTGAAGCCTCTTCCCTTGAAGGCCAGCTCTCATTGCTTAGAGAGCTCTATGAAGGTGCCAAGGGAAAACATCAACAGCTACCTAACTGACCTGAAGGCCCACTTAATGGGAGGAAATTCAAGTGTGGTACTGTAAACATAGCCAAATACACATGGCTGAAGTGGTCAGAGAAAACCCCAATAGTGTCCCATACAGTGTTTCTATAAATTGAATTTTTATAATTTAGTTAAAATCACTTACTTAAATTTACATATCAGCAAATGAAGATATTGGAAGTTAAATGTTGACCTGGCAAAAATATGAAGGCTTTTAAAATAATCGTCAGGACTTTTTAATGTTTTATTTAATTAAACCAATGACTATCAATATTTAAGGCGTTTTATTAACAAATAATATTTGTTCATATCATTGGGTACAATGTGATAATTCTTGAAAGCATAGAATGTGTAATGACCAAATCAGAATAATTAACACTTTTATCCCAAACATCAATCATTTCTACAAGTTAGGAAGCTTCACATTTTTTCTGGCTATCTTGAAATACACATTGTTACAGACTATAATTATCCTGTAGAACATGGGTGAATTCCACCTGTTTTGCTGAGCTCTCTCTGTTTTCCACCTATACGCCCATTTATTCTCTTTTTATGCTCCATCCTGGTTTCTAGAGACCACTCTTCTGCTACGGATGGATTAGTTCCCACACGTGAGTGGAAATGTGGAATTTTTCCATTTATTCCCCATTTCACCCAACATGATGCCCTTCAGTTCCATGATGCCTCAAATGCATGATTTTATTCTTTCAGAATCAAATTTAGACGCTTTCCCCATCTATGCCCTCCATCATTCCTCACAGAGCCTCATGCATTCTACCATACATGTTAAGTCCTATCCAGTTAAGCATTTGTGCCCAGATGTCCTTTGGTACAAGTTCATCCACTTGTCTAGTCAGCGTATCTAGTGACCTTAAGGAAGATCTACTCTTTCTCACCTAGCAGTAATCAGCCTCCAACAGCTCCCAGGCTAGGAACTGCCCTCCAACCATTTCCCTCCCTCCACTCTGGGCCTTTGATTGAGTTGGCATGGGTCCTGTGCTTGATGCCACCATCGCCACAAGTTCAAATGAGCAAGCTTCCAGTGACCTGAATCCTTTTGTTGCCCTATGTTCATGAACCAACCCTGGTTCTTATAATCTTTCCACCCCCTCTCCCACAGTGATCTCGGAGTCATGGGTGGGTGAGTTTTAATATAAGAGTCTATCCAGGGACACACACTCTGCAGTCTCTTATTCTCTAAAACTTAGCCAGTTGTGGCCTTGTATGTGCATCATACTCTGTTACATAAGAAAGTTTCACCAGGGAGAGTTGAGGGATGCACTAGTACCCTCTCCTCTCCTCTCTCTTCCACTGTGCTCCATGAGCCTTAGGTGTAGAAGTTTCTTTCATATTGTTTCCCATAATGGCTGAAATAATTTCTTTCCACCAACAGTTTATAGGGGCTTCCATTTTTTTTTACATCTACATCAACATTTGTTATGTTTTGCCTTTCTGATTATAACCATTCTACCTTGGATAAAGCAATCAATCACTGTGGTTTTGACTTGTGTTTCCTTAGGAATCAATGGTGTTATCCAGGTTTTTAGATACTTGTTTCTATTTGCATGTCTTATTTTGAAAATTTCTCATTCAGGTCTTTTTCTATGTATAAATTCTGTGAGCTTTTGCTATTGATTGAGCTCCTTAAGATCTGCCAATGTTATATGTATAATCCATTTTTGGATAAATGACACTTTCTAATATTCCATTTTAATTTTTCAGGCTTTCAATTTCTTCGTGACTTATTTGTTTATTTGTGTACTTAATCATATATTTTCCTAGCAAGTTATCTAGCTCATTTAAATTTTATTTTACTGTTAGTATATAGCACATATTACTGCCTCATATAAAGTTCTTTTTATTTGCATTGTATTTATCTCAGATTATTTTTGTTTCTTTTCTTTCTGGCTTTTTGGAGACAGGGTCTCCTTGTATCCCCAGCTAGTCTTTTCTGTGTCTAGTAAGAAGGACGTATGTTTTCTGTCCTTGAATCTGTTTATTTGTTTGATTACATTTACTGATTTATGTATATTGAACCATACCTATATCCCTGAGATGAAGCCAAATTGATCATAGTGGATAATCTTTTTGATGTGCTCTTGTATTTGACTTGCATTTCACTGAGAATTCTTGCATCTACGTTCATCAGAGAGATTTATCCATGATTTTCTTTTTGGTTGGGTCTTTGGTTTTCCTATTCTACTAATACTGGCTTCATGGAAGTAATTTGGAAGTGTTCCTTCGTTTTCTATTTTATGGAATAACTTGAGGAGTATTGGCGTTAATTCTTGTTGAAAGGTTTGGTAGAATTCTGTGTTGTACCCATCTGGCTCTGGACACTTTTTAGTTGGGAAATTTTAATTACTGTATCTATCTCATTGGTTGTTATGAGTCTGTTTAAATTATTTATGTCATTCTGATTTAATTTTGATAGGCTTTATATATCTAGAAATTTGTCCATTTCTTTTAGGTTTTCTAGTTTAGTGGAATATAAATTTTTAAAGTATGTCCCTACAGTTTTATGAATTTATTTTATTAAGACAACATTCCTCAGTGTAGTGGTACAGGGCTTTATTCCCAGCATTTGGGAGGCAAAAGTAAGTGAATCTCTGTAAGTTTAAGGCTATCCTGGTCTACCTAGGAGTTCCAGGTCAGCCAGGCCTACATAGTGAGATGGTCTTTCAAAGAAAGTAAAAACAATCTTAATACCATGTAACAAAAATGTGATATTTTCAGCAACAGCTTCCTATTCTCTAGTTCGGGTGGCCACTGTGAGGAATGGAAAGAGCCTGTATTGTTTGGGAGTCTCCCCAACAGCTCCATAGAGGGTATCCTACCTCTGGCACTGCTTCTAGAAGCAGGTTTTTCAAGGGCCTTTAAAAAGAACTATCTTTAGTCAATCATCTGTACTCATCAAATATCTTAACCTTCATTCCTATTAGTAAACGCTTTTTATTTCCCCTGATATATCTTGGCTTGTTTAAAAATGTTACTTTTTTTTTTTTTTTTTTTTGACAAGTTTTCCTTGTAGCTCCAACTGGCCTGGAAACCAAAGAGATCTGCCTACTTCTACCTCCTGAGTGCTGGAATTAAGAGTATGTTCTACCATGCCCAGCTCTGAAATTTTAAATTATTGTTATTTTTAAAGTTTTTATTGATTCTTTGAGAATTTCATACAAGGTATTTTGATTATATTCATATGCTTTTCTGTATATTCACCCCACCTAACTAATCCCTCCTCCTCCATGACTTCTTGTCCTCTACTAATTTTTTAAGACCTATCAATTCTAATTTGTGTCACCAAACAGTCTTTGAAGTGAGTCCATCCCCTGGAGCCTGGTCAACCAACCTGTTGTCACATCCTTAAAGAAAACTGAGTCTCCCTCTCCCAGCAGCTATCAATGGCCAATAGATCCTCAGCTAGACAGGTCACAGGCCACAAGGGAGAACACATTACTGTCATTCTGCTAAATAGACATTGTATTAAAATGACTCCTAAAGTTACTTTTGAGGAACTTATATTCCTATCTACATGGTAAAATATTTCCATTCAATTCTGAAGGACAGGAATAGTGCCATGGGTATGTGTACATGAGATTTTCTTTCAATGGGGAACATTTTTTGCCATCCCAGCCATTGTTCTTTGATTATTTTAGTGTTTGCTTTCAGTTCATTTAATCTATTCTATTCTTATGTTGTCTTATTGTATGAATCATGACTTTCCCAAATCTGTCATTCATGTCTAGTCTTATGGACTCCTTTCATTTTCTATTTGCTAATATTGATTTGCTAAATGGCAATGTTAATTTTCTCCAGTGTCCCTACTAGTGTGTATTAAGATGTGAAATACTGATTTTGAAATCAAATTCTTACTTTCAAGAACTCTTTTTTGTTGCTCTATGTTCTTCTTTTAAGACCTGACAGCTAATATTTTAATCAGTTTTATGTAATTTTGAAAATTTAGTTATTCATATCTTGTATTTTAATGGTTTTCGTTTTCATATCTTCCTCATCTCTTGAGCTGTAGTTTCTCTTTATAAATTCCTTGAATACTATGCTACTGTTGTTATTGGTTCATATTTGTAAGCTCTGAAATGTCAATTTCCATGACAATTTTGACTTTGTCTGCTACAGGTCTCCTCTCTGGCATGGCTGTGATGCAGGGGCCAGGCCTCTCTCCTGTGCAGACTGTTCATGGTGAAGGGAGTACAGGCAAGTGATCCATCTATCTCCCTTGGTCCAGGAGAGTGGTAGAGCACCTGGTGTTAATGACCAGGACTTGATGACTTCTCTATTACCAGTTGTTACATCCTTTAGTTTTGGATGAGAAGATTTAGGGCTACAGCTGTCAGAAGCTATAGAAAGTTATGGAACTTAAGGTGGGTACTAATTAGAAGGAGAAATAAGGAAGATTCCCTTTCTCTCTGGTGTTCTGAATTGGCAAGAATATTTCCTCTCTTGGTGCTATCCTTTTCTTTCCCTTTCCCCTTCTCTTTTATCTCCCTCTTTAACGTTCTTCCCTTTTTCACTATTTTCCTAATACCCCATAGTCATGTTCTTTACATTAAAATGTCAATTTCTTTTAGATGAATTTTGATTGTTGGAGAATTATTCACTTTACAAAATCAGGTTGGCAAGATGTTAACAGTAAACTACATTTCATTTGTAGCTATGAACTCTACCACATTTTAAGTGTTGTGGGGTAAAAACTGAAAAAGAGAGAAAGGGTAGTGTACATTGGCATTTTCTATGAATAAGATAACAGCTTAGCTTTTAGTTTTAACTAAACAATTTTAGGATGGTTTCATGTTTACAAATAAAAGTCTCTAAGAGTGTTTTCCCCAGTTTATGTGATAATATTTTGTAATGAATGAGTGGATACACATTAGTGTATCAAATGTTAATAATAACACAATAGTATTAATGTGTTCATAATTTATTCTTTCAAAGGCTCTCATTCAAACAGCAGTTAGTGGACCCAAGACAGAAGGGGGTCTAAATATGATCAAAACATATTTTATGAAATTTGCAAAAAGTTAATAAAAATGAAAAAAGGAATAACCAATGTTAATTTTAATGTCATCTTAAGTTTTTCTTGACTATGATTTTTCAAATTTCCTTTGTTTTTAACTGCTTTGCTAGTTCTAAGGGATGCTGGATGGATACTTTTGGAACTCACTTATGTTGGGATTTGATTAATTGATCTTTTGATTTCACTGTGTATTGGGACTTTGGGGTGGGGTTGGGGGAAGGATACAGAGGGAAAATGTTAAAACTATACCGTATACACTATATACTGTCATGGTTGGTTTCTAACTCTGGTTGCATGGCTGAGGTATAGCCTTTGCCAGATTTCTTTACTACAGAGTTAGTTTTTATAATCCTTTGTTAATTAGTCTGTTTGATTTTTTTTTCCTTTTTTGTACTTTCGTTTTTTGAGACAAGGTCTCCCTATGGCCTGCAACGTACTACATAGATCACCCTGGCCTCAATATCATGGAGATCCTCCTGCCTCTGCTTCCAAGTGCTGGTATTAATGTTGTACACACATCTGGTTCCTTTGGAAGATTTTTAATTTCCTTCATTTCATGGTATATTCATTAGAGAGAAAGAAGTAACACTTGTAAGAATCAGGCAACATGCTCCACCTTGAGGGCAGAGTACTTAAAAGAACTCTGTGGAGTATTCCTCCATGAGAGGTTTAACTTCCTCCTCATTTATTTAACTATTTATCTAATATTTTATTTATTTATATTGTCATTAGTTCATATATATATAATATATTTATTCATATCTAGAGTCATAGTCTTTTGTTACTTTATTTTGTTGCTCAAATTGTTCTAGTGTTGGTGACATGGAGCTATGCTGACTACTATCTCTTTTTGACATGCTCCATCAGTGTGAGTTTCAGTGCTGCCTACCTCCCCTCCCTTGTTTTCTGTTCTCTTCCTTGTTCGCTACCTCCTTCTTTCCCTTCTCTTCTCTCTCCCTCCTTCTCTCACCTTTCCTTCTCCATCCTCTACTCCTCTCCCATAGCTCTGACTGCTCTCTACTTTCTTGTACTTATAAGATATTACATATTCCAAGGTCATTTTATATATCTTTTAAAAAAACTGTTATTTGACATTCACCCTTCCATCCCCCCCTCGCCGTTCTATACTCCTAGTTTGAGCCCTGCGCCACTCCTACTCTTGGGGCCACAGACACCTGGGGAACCAACACTGCTTCCTGACCCTTCTTACCCAGAGCAACTCAGTCCCTTTCTTGGGCTCCAGGAGCACCACTTCTGGTCCTGGCCCGCCCTCACCTCTCTCTGCTTCCCTGGGCCTGCACCACCTGCTAACTCTCCTAGCCTGCACTACTATCCTCAGGCCTCTTGGGGTAAGTCTA
>NW_008352891.1:1170244-1204428 GCF_000622305.1 Nannospalax galili
AGTATGGAGCCTCTAGTGGGAGAGGAAGGCTGTCTATGTGACGAGTTTGTAATCATGCTCAGATGCCGAGGAGCTCAGAAGGTGGGCGACTGTGACCAGTGATAGTCATGTATTTAGAGATTAGAAATGCATGTGAAAACGTCTCAATGTCAATTGCTTTGGAATGAATTCTTCTGTATGAAAAAAAATAAAAAAATAATGATTAAAAAACAAAAAAACAAACAAACAAACAAACAAAAAAACTGTTATTTATTTTTATTTGTACAAGTGTTTGGATTGCTTGTATGTATACTAGTATGTGTATAGTGCCCACAAAGGCAGGAAGAGGGTGACAGAGCTGCCATGTGGGTGATGAGAATTGAACCCAGGTCTTTGGAGGAACAGCAAATAATGTTCCTAACCCCTGAGCAACTGCTTCAGCCCCCATTTTACATTTCTTTACCTATAGAATATGTCATTTTTCTAAGGAGACTTTGTTCTGCTTACCAAATTGCACTACTAAAAATGAAGACCTTGGTTCTAAGCATGACTTTTGTTATTAGAGTATCACTTCCAATGTCTCTCATGTCATAGAAGAATCTATTTTCATACGTAAATAATCCAGATTGAGTTAAACGATGAGAAAATAGTCCAATTCTAGAATCCTGTTGCCTGTCCTAATTTTTATGCAAAGCAAACCTCAGTCAAATTATTGCTTAGTGCCAGAGTTTAAGCTTATTTAAAATCCAAATGAGATACTACAACTTTGTCCTCTTAGTTCAGAATCTTCCCCAAAGATAGGAATAATATAAAATGTGGAAATCACCCTTTCTTAGGATGTCTCATATGAATACTTTGAGCCTTTTTTTTTCTATACACTTGTATTAATTGCTTCTTACTCAATCTTGGCTTCCCCTACATGCCTCCAAGCACCCATTACTGCAATACTTATTGATCCTTGATTACTCTTCACTTGCACATTGGACCCTGTGATTCGCAGCTTGGAGGGACCCTATTGCTGTTGCAAACCTTCTATGCTTTATCCATTTCCGAACATCAGATTTTGTGGCTCCTATTTCCATTTGCTGTTTGTGTCTTTGCCTTTCTGAAGTGGTTGGCCCTATAGGCCAATTTTATACATCTGTGTTTAAACTATCTGTGAGATTCAGGTTAAAGTTAGAATATTTTGCATTGGCCATTCATATGTAACAAGATAGCTTAAATCTATTCTTTAACTTTTATCCTTAGAGAACACATCGAAAGAGAAAGTTCTGACAGATAACAGAATTTCTTTGGGGTTTCATTCTCTCAGTTTTAGACATAAGCATGAAAAATTGAAATATGAATTTAAACCAGGGTCCTGGGTCAGAACCTTTTTCACTATTGGTGTTTTTGAAGCAAACAGAACATCAGGATAATCCTTCTACTTGTTTGTGTTTACATATTCAGTTTGTCCTGTTAGAATCTCTAGTTTCCAGAATTTAATACTAACTTTATCTAATATTAGCAAGCAAAACTATATGCTCATCTATATTGTTTTTTCTGTTTCTCTGATAAAACACCATGACCAAGACAACTTATAGTAGGACGGGTTTATTTGGTTTATGTTTCCAGAGGGTTAAGAGTCTGTCATGGTGGGGAGGCATGTCGGGAAGCAACTGGAGCAGAAAGCTGAGAGCTCACATCTCCAAGCAGGCACAGGACGCAGAGAGAAGCTGGAAATGGGACAAGGCTAAGAAGCCTCAAATCCACCCTTAATGATGTGCTTCTTCCAGCAGGGCTGCACCTGCTAAACATCCTCAAACAGTACTATCAACTGGGTACTAAGAGTTCAAATACTTGGAGCCTATGAGGGACATTCTTATTCAAAACACTACACTTCACTCCCTAGTCCCCATAGGCTTATGACCATATCATAATGTAAAATTTATTTAATCTAATTTCAAGACATCCCAGAGTCATTAAAAGTCTCAATACTATTGAAAATACCAAAGTAGAAATTCTCTTCTGATACCCAATGCACCTTCTTAACTTTACCCTCCGGAAAACTCAAAAGCAAATTACAAATTTCCAACATACAATGGCATCAAATACACATCACCATTCCAAAAAAGAGGAACGGTGGCATAGTGAGGATATGTTGGACCAAAACAAGACTGAAAACCAGCAGGGCACATATCCAGTCCTGTAGCTTCATGTCTTCTTTCTGGTACTTTACTTCCAAAGGACTTAGATGGTTCTGCCTCTTCAGCTTTGCTATCTGCAACATACATTTCTCTGTCGGGTGGTGCCACTCCCTGTATACACCTCATCTTGGCAGATGTCTCAGAGTTCTGGCATCTTCAACATTTTGTGTTCTTCATTGCCAACCAGGCTTGTCCTTCAAAGCTTCAGACAAGGACCTCTTTGGATCTGTTGGCCTATCAAGGACTTCTTATTGCAGTGACCCCGCCCCCCCAAGTATGTGAGTCCTGGCATCAATGACATTCTCTGAAACTGTGGAGGAAGAATTAATGACACCCATACTGTTGTTTGTATCATGCTTCCACCACATGAATGACACTAAGTTTGGCTATAAGCTTGGTACTAGAACTTGGCCCCTTTCTTCATCATTACCACTAGCTTTTGTATTTTTTGGTTTTCTAAGTGTGGAAAATTCCTTAGGCTTTTTCCTTTTATAAGTTGGATGCTTACCTGGCTGGAGTCTTATACTCTGGGTATTATTTGCATTGTTAAGTTCAAATCTGGAGGCCTTTACTAAATGACACTAATCTTCTTATCAAAGAAAGCCTCTTTCTTGACATGCCCTGACTGCTTTGGTTCCAACATTATTAGGCTTCTCAGTCCTTTTCTTACTGTATACATGCATAATATTCACCACTGATAACCACAATACAGATATAACATTAGGCTATCTTGCTATTTTCTCAAAGAAATTAGTACATTACTTTTCAATTTAGCCTTATGCAAGTTCTTAGACTTCAGGCAGCCAGCAGCCAGATTACTTGCCAACATATCCCAACTGCTGTACGTTTTTATTTTCCTCTCCCTCTGGAATATTTTGAGTCCAGTCTTTACTAAAAAGGTCCATTAACCTGTGCTTACAGCAACAGCCATTTTCTAGCACCAACTTTTGGATTAGTTGCTTTTCTGTTTCTGTGGTATAAAATACCATGACCAAGACAACGTATAGAAGGGAGAGCTCATTGTACTTAGAGTTCCAGAGGGTAAGAGTCCATCATGGTGCGGGAGTCATGGCGGGAGGTAGCCAGAGCAGAAAGCTGAGCACTCACATCTTCAAGCTGGCAGAGGAAGCAGAGAGGAGAGAGAGAGAGAGATAGAGAGAGAGAGATAGAGAGAGAGAGAGAGAAGAAATTGGGCAAGACTAAGAATTCACAAAGTCAGCCCCTAATGAAATGCTTCCTCCAGGAAGGCCACACCTCCTAAACACCCACAAACAGTGCCATCAACTGGGGACCAAGTATTTAAATGCTTGGCATCTAAGGGGGATATTTTTCATTCAAACCGAAACACTGTCCCTCTTAAAATAGCCCAGAAATGTTTTCTTTCTTCATGAAAAGTCTTCTTTAAGTGTAAATAGAACTATCCACACTTTTACAGGAGAAAATTCCCATCACCTCTGAGGTTCAGTCTTACATGCTTCTTTAGGTGTTTCTTAACAGTTTTCTGTTCAGCTTTCCTTGAATGTATCATCCTCCTTGCCATGAATATCCCATGTCTCTTTCCTATCCATGACTGTTCCATGATATGTTGTTGTGCTATGGTGCAAACTTATCAGATTCTAACAGAATGCATTCTAGTCTTAACCTTACCCTTTACAAAATGTAGGAGATATTCAGGGATGGTATGTTGTGTGAACCTTGTATTTTTAAGCAGGTGTAAAGTGATAGCAACAATATTGACCCTATTATGTTGTTACGTTTTAATGAGGTCACATCCCAACACTCACTATTCATTACTTAGCCTAGTATGTAGATTATTTATAAATTGCCATTTTTTCTTTCCTTTTTTTCCCTATGAACCAATGAATTGAATTAGGATTTTTACAAGGATTTGGGCTTAGGGATGATTTACATCAGCATGAGAAATCTTACAAGTAACTATACCACTGAAGAAAATGTTTCTTTCTCCCCAGCAGTAATCAACTGCCTGTAAACCCTCAAGGAGTGTTGGGGTCCAGTGACTCCATCCTCCTTCCATGATAGAACGCTGACTGACCCAACAGATCTTTAGCAGATTTTCAGGTATTTTGAAGGTAATCACATATGCTGCAAGTTTATGAATGCAATAATCATGTCATGTATGGAAGTCACTATCCTGTACACTACAAACTACCCCTCCCACCACCTGTTAGCAATTGTCCCCTCATCTTCTGCAGTATCATTTTTCTTCACCTGGTTGACTTCTGTTTGTCTCTTACAGATTAGTAGAAGCCTCCTTTCTTTACAAAGCAATCCTCATGCCTTTTCTTCTAACCCATTTGTAATAATTACCAGTTTTGACTAAAGATACTATGTCCTACTTCACCTTTATTGTACATCTCCAGTGAAAACCCCTTCTCCTGACTATACTTCCCACTGAAATATGTATTCAAATAATGAATACTAATTCCATAGATTAGTCCACTGAGTTACAGAAATTATATATATATATATATATACATATATATGAAATTATAAAAGGAAATAATTTTTTAAAACAATGTATTCTGAGGGGTAGCTGGGTGTGGTGGCACGGGTCTTTAATCATAAATTCATTTTTCTAGCCAGTCTCTCAAGATCATAATGAATGTGAAGATTTCTGCTTCATTAGAATCATGATATACATGTTGGCATTATGCCCTGGGACTATTTCCTATAGTTTTCTTCTCAGATTTATATTCTTACTGCTTTGAGATTTCATCATTATGTTTTCCACAAACATAAAATACTTGCATAATTGGTATGTATTGAATTCCTTGGTTTTCAATTTATTTTTTCTTTCATAAATGAGACTGTAAATTTCTCTCTCCTTGAAACAGATTGGTGGCATCACCAAAGTCCTCAAAAATCACAGAAAATAGTACGTCTGTGGAACGCACCTTTGAAATAACCAATCCCACGCACCTCAAAAAGCATGAAATTCATTAGACTAAGCCAAGATGCTTCATCATCACCTCTGTTACTGAACTTGTACAAAAACAAAGCAGTGTAATTTTTTTTCAGGGATATTGATCAATAATATATATAAGGATATAAATTATAATATCAGATGTATGGGTACAACTTCTGGCCTGGTCTTAAATAGGTTATGGTAACATCTTTAGTCAGGCTGGTATTACTTGCTGACTTTCACAATTTCTTGGTTGATATAGCTCAGCATTTAGATTACAAGTCTGAGACTGTCTAAAGGTCATTCATGTCCTTTTAGAGGATTTACAACAAAAGTAAAAACTGTGTCTATATAAATACTGGCACTAATTTCTATTTTACAGTTTAAGCCTCTCATTGCTATACAGTGGAATTTTACAGATGCTACATCATATGTGTCACTGAAGAAAGGTAGAATATAAATATGCATGGTAGCACACACCTGTGGCCATCATGGTGCCACAAACCCCTCTGCCTTCAGGAAGAAGAGGCAGAAGAATCAAAATTCAAGTCATCTTCAGCTTCATAGCAAGATCAAGGCCTGTCTGCGTTACTGAAGATCCTGTCTCAAAAACAATGAGGGATATCTGGATACAAACACTTGATCAGATAGGACTTAATGTATATGACAGAATGCCTGAAATCTGGTGTGGTGGGGAGTATGGGATGGGCAGAGAGGGGGAGGGGGTCTAACTTTGATCAAGATGTGTTGTTTGAAACATACAAAACTGCAATAAAAATTGTCAGTCAAAAAAAATCTTTCTTCATAAAAAAAACAAAACAAAACCAAACAAAAAAGTAGACTGTAAAAACATGTTTGAGCCATCAAGATTCTGATAAGACATGATAAATATATTAAAATTCAAATAACACATTATGGGCCATTAACACAGAGACCCACAGCTAATTCACATACAGAGAATAAGAAATTGTGGCTTTGGAGACATTGATGTCATACCTTGCCTTTCTAAGGCTTAGGGGTCATTGTGGACAAGGAGGTGGAAAGATTTTTAGAGCCAAAGATGGTGGATGAATACAAAGACACAGTTATTTTTCAACAGAAACAATATGGCAGTTGCACATATGAGCCCACAGGACTGGTGATAGTATGTACAAGATTCGTGCAAGCCTAGGCTAGACAAAAACCCAGCATGGATGTGGGGGAGGAGTGCAATAAAACTAAGCCTTTAACTAGCAACTGATAGTTGCTCAAAGGAGACTCAGTTTCTTCTAAGGGTGTGATGCTGGGTAGGTTGACCAGGTTTCAGGGGATGGACCCATACTCAAGAGTATTTGGGAATACAAATTAAATTCAATCAACCTTTAAAAAATAATAATAGAGGGCTTGAAGTTGGAGAGCTAATAAGGTGGGGGGTGGGGACAGAGGGAATATGATCAAAATGCATCATATGAAATTCTCAAAACAATCAATAACAATATCTTCAAGAAATGTAAAATAATGGATTTCTTCATAATAAATATTTTATGATTAAACAGTGATTTTCATAAAATGTGTGGAATAAAATGGGATAATCATTTTAAATGATGGTAAGTAATACTACAATTTCCCAGTTTTTGTTTGTAATACAATAGTTACCGATAGTTATAACCTATGTAAAGAAAATTCAATAATTTTTTTCACACATGTACAAAGGAATGTTTCATATCCCTGAGGTACTTATGAGGAATATATAACATAAAGCTCTTTATATATTTTAGTACACATTATAGTAATTGATGATATTGTTCTTATTGAATCCATTTTGAAGGGCCAGTGATTATGATGCCCTTGAAATGAAATCAACTTCATGTTATCCTTCTGTATGTGGTAGCTAGGAATTAATAATTACCATACTAATGTAGAACTTGTGGATTTTCATTCTTTCCCAGATATTGAAAACTGGTATTATTTCAAAGTGCTGGACCCAGAATGCACTCTTATGATAGTGTTTTAAACTTTTAATGTCATTTGTTTTCAATCAAAGGCATTAGTTATTACTATCATCATCATTATTATTATTGCTGTTGAAAGTTAATTGTCTAAGTACCAGAAATTCTGATTACAAACTATAGTTCTTTTCCTTTTGTGTTATAATAAAAAATGTGCATTTTACTGGGTTATTTTAGTAAGATGTGAGAGAAAATTAGTAAATAATGCAGAAACCTAGTGGGAAGCAAAACAGCACCCACAATGTCAGCAAAAAAAGCTTTATGGAAGGCATGATGGTTTAACTGTTAACACAATCTAGAGTCACTTGGGAAGGGAGTTTGAGTGGAGGACTGTCTATATTAGGTTGGCCTGTGGGCATGTCTTGGGAAATTATCTTTTTATTACATTAATGGAGGTGGAAACAACCACCCACTGTGGGCACCATTCCCTAGGAAGGGGATTCTGAACTGCCCAGATCCCTTAAGCTTCTGCTGCTATGACTTCCCTGTCATGATGTTGCTATAACCTGGAACTATGAGCTAAATAAAACCTTTATTTCTTAAGTTGCTTTTGCCATGTTATCACACAAAATGAAAGGAAATCAACACAAAAAGGGTTATTGGGGAAAGGAACGACTTGCAGTCATCCATGTAGTGATGTGAAAGGCCAGGGAAGGAGAATATAACACAGATGGGGCAGAACACACTATCACAAGGCATCAGAATTCACAATATATTTGTGAGAATCTACAACAACAAAATATTTGCAATGGCTAAGGCAAAAAGGAGGGGCAGTCAGTAGTGTCTATAGACAGATTAGAGACCAAAGATTGGTTCTGTAGGATTCTGCATCCAATCCTGCATGTAAGAGACTTCATTAAAGGACTGTGACAGTTTTCACAACTAAATGGGACTTTCTTTTTCTCTTTCTTTCTTTCTTTCTTTCTTTCTTTCTTCCTTCCTTCCTTCCTTCCTTCCTTTCCTTCTTTTCTTCCTCTCTCTCTTCCTCTCTCTCTTCCTCTCTTTCTTTCTAATTTTTATTTACTTTTATTACCTCTTATGTCTATGAGTGTTTTGTGTACATGTATGTAAGCATAACCATGTGTGCAATGCTCATGGAGGCCAGAAGAGGACATCAGATTCCCTGGAAAGGAAATTAAGAATGGTTATCAGCTACCATATGGGTGCTGGGAACCAAATCTGGATCCTATGCCAAAGTAGCCAGTGCTCTTAAGAACTGTACTATCTTTCCAGTCCCTGTTTTCATTTTTGTTGTTTTAAAAAAATATTTTATTATGTATTATGTGTATGAGTGTGTTGCCTGCATGTGTGCAAGTGCACCCATGTCATGTAATGCCCACAGAGGTCAGAATAGGGCATCGGATTCCCTTGAAACTGGAGTTACAGATGGTTGTTAGCTACCATATGGGTGCTGATAATTGAACCCAGGTCCTCTGCAATAGCAGCCAGGGCTTTTAACTACTGAGTCATCTCTCCAGCCCCTTATTTTTGACTTTTTGAGACAGGGTTTGACTATTCTGCCCTGGCTGACCTGCAACTCACTATGTAGATGATGGTCTTGAAATCACAGAGATTCCCCTGCCTCTGACTCCAAAATGCTGGGATCAAAGGTGTGTGTCACCACACCCAGAACTCTTACAAGGACACTGCCAGGATCACAACTATTCACAAAGCTTCCATAACCTCATGTGAAAACAAGTACTTCTGGAAGGACATCTTCCTTGCAAATATCCATTCTACTCTGGATGGTACCAGTCCTTGTAGTCAAGGGTTTTTTTTTTTTTTTCAAAATGTCTTTCATAATTTTCCCTACTCTCTTTTAAACCCACCCCCCTCCCGGTTTGCTACAACCTTCTTGAATACATCCACAGTTGACTCTGTCATGTGAGTTACCATGGAAGGGCTCCAAAAACATATTATATAATATTATTTGGAGAATCCGTTCTTGGTTGTAGTAGACTATATTAGATTGGTATCTTTAACTGGGAAGGACTTTGAGTTGTTCAAATTTATAATTTAGAAAGATTATTGTACCCTCTAAAGTTCTGTGAAAATGTCTTCCTGCAGAGCCTGAAGGAAGGCTGTTATTCTTTTATGGAGAGAACTGGCCTTAGTTTCATTATGTCTTATGAAAGATCACTTCTTATTTGCCAGTTGTTTAAAATAGTCTCTTGAACATTAAAAATAAACTAAAAAACAAAAATATTATTAACAGTCCTTTTTTTCCCTCTGTGTGTATGTAGGTATATGTCTGCAGGTTTAGTGTGCACACAAACATGTCTGTGCATGCATGTAGAGGACAGCATCTGGTATTGTTCCCCAAGTTCTGTTCACCATTTTTTTGAGACATGATCTCTCAAGGGCCTGTAGCTTGCTAAGTCATTCAGGCTGGCTGAACACTGATCCTCAGGAATCTGCCTGTCACTGCCTCCACATACCTGGAATTACAAGTACATTCTAACATGCTCAGTTTTTTACTTGGATTCTGGGGAATGAACCCAGGTCCTCTTCCTTGCAAAAAAAAACAGTTTTACTTACCAAGCTATCTCCTCAGCCTTTAGCATCCCATTTAACATGAAGCATGGAGGTGGACAGCCTAAGTACTCATTGTATTTGGTGTCTGGAACTCTCATCTTCTACTTGTCAGTGTGGTCTCTTACTCAGGTCTACCAGAGTTCAAATGGCTGCTACAAATCTAAGCATGAAAACTTTACAAAACAGTTGTTAAGGCAGAAGCAGCATTGCTTCCTCACATACCTGTCTGTCTCATACCTCAAGGATAATTCCAAGAAGTTACCCTATAGTCTTATGTTATCTCTAAGGCAAGAAGTGTACCACATTCCTGATTCTAGGAGCATCAGTTTTTTCATAAATTATCATTTATGCTTGGAGAGGACTGTGTAAAGTCCTACCTGAATAGAATTAGAAATATGGTGTCAATAAATAGGAGTAGGCCAGGTGGTAGGTAAGCATCAATATTCCCCACTATGCCAGTTCAGCTGCAGAATACAAATACAGCTGCTTGACCTACAGACAAACTCCTACTTCAGTTTCATAACGCCTTTTGATTCTGATTTCAAAATCCTGTCTCAAGTGCTGAGACCACCTTGGGCTTTCTGGCCAACTTGAAACTCCTGTGCTTATGGCTCTGCCCAGCTCACTCTGCATACATATTCACAGGAACTCCAACTCCTCCATCCCTAGACTCTGCTTCCAGCCTCTTTCCATCAAGTGTTTCAAAGTGTCCTCCAGTGTCTTATACTCTTTACTCAACCACGAAGACAGGTGGATATTTTGTAGTACAACCTATCTGATCTTTTTTATAGTTTATGTAAAAAACTTTGTGAAATTTTATACAGTCTTCTTGTTCAAATTACTCATTCCAATCATGATTTGCATCTTCTCTTTTTACATATTTGGGCCTGGGGAAGCATAGGACACCAAATGTCAATGAGGAGCGTTGGACTTCTAGAGCATCAGAGTTTCCCAAAGAATGGTTCATAAAGCAGCACCTTGGGCTGAATGAGATGTATACTCAGGACATGAGTAACACCCCTAGGATGGTCCTCGGCACTCTGAAGGGTTAGTAGTAAGCCTTCCTGGAAATTCTGCTTCATGCGCCAAGTTCGAGAGAAAATAAAGTACCACAAGTCTAGGACTGACTGTTGTGATTTTTGACAAAGTGATAAAGCTTTCTGATACTTAATGACAATTGAGATAAAAGTAACTATTGGTGATAAAATACCAATTTTATGAAGAATAAATGAACAACAACTTATAAAGCACTGGACTTGATATTGTCACTTGGAATAATTTGGCTTTTCGTTGTTCCTGAATCGTGCTGTTTAATGTTAATCCTAGTTGCTTGTAGTCCAGTTAATTTTCAAAAAATATTTTATGCTAGCCCCTCCTTGAAAAGATCAGTGTGTGTTAACACAGAGATTTTATTCCTTTGCCCAGAAATTCACTTTCCTCCTCTGCATCTTGCATTTTGAGTCTCCCATACCCAGCTTAATGTTGCAGCAAGCTGGCTGTGGTTTGAGGAGGAAATTCTCCAAGTTTCACCCTTTCCTTTTCTTCTTCGCATTCTTGAGATTCATGCAGCTGGTATTTAATTTCCTAAAAGTCATTTTTCTTCATGGTGAAAATGATGCCTGGATTTGCCAAGTTTTGTGGCTGTGGGATGGTAGTTGAGAAATATCACCGTCTGTTCATACCCTGCTAGAAGAATGTTCTCCACTTGGTGGCTGCAAATGGTCTCTGTTAGCAGGACCGTAGGCTTCCTTTATTGGTGCCGGATGTCACAGCATGAAATGGGCATCACTTTTGGTCCTGCACTAATTTCCAAGTCACTTCCAACCCTGTCTCCTGAGCAGGATGCTGGCTCTTCTCAGTATGGGTAATGAGTGATTCTGTTCGCAAATGCTTCTAGAAGATAGGCTACCTATTTTCCCCCTGAGAAATCCAATTCTAGTAACTATGGCATAATAAGAACCTGTATTTTCTAAGCCCCTACTTATGTAGACACTGTTCTACATGTTTTTAAACACTGTCTATATTATCAACAGCAGTATTTCAAGATACAAACATACACAGACATGCATAGAATATGTTAACATACATGCAGAACATGCATACAAATGCACATATGCATACATGAATTTGCATATGCACAAACACAGAATAACATACATGAACACATAAGCACACATATATGACACAGTCACACATGGGCACACATAGACACATGATGACATATATGTAATACACACACCAACATACACATACATAGACAAATACATCCTAACATATATGCACATATCCTAACACACACACATACACACAAACTCGTGATTGGTATGATGGAACATGGGAGGATTGATTCATTTTGTAATGTTACTTTCCTGTCTGTGACATCTATAATACTCTGCAACATGCTATCAGTAGAAGAAGTGAAAAGCCACTGAGTAAAACTCGATATTTCTCCATTATTTCTTTCTGTTTGTTAGGTTGTTGTTTGTTTTCTGGCAGGGTTTCCCTGGTCCCCGCCTGCCTGGAACTCACTATGTGGACCATGTTGTCCTATATCTCTCAGAGACTCACCTGCCTCTGCCTCCCTAGGGCTGGGATTAATGGCTCATGTCTGGCACTCTCTATTATTTAACGCTACATAAAATATATGATTATATTTGAACAAAATTTCAATAATAAGTCAGCACTGTTGTTCCAAGATGTGTCTAAGCACGAGTTGTTATTTATTTTCTTCTACTTATATGTGAATAATGTCATTTCAGTGCAGGAGGGATAGCACAGTTCCCAGAACAAGTTTTACTCTTAGGTGTATCGTCTAAAACAATCTGTTATAAAGCAACCGATAATTGCTTGTCTGCTCTCACTGCTCTCAATACTTGGGACAAACTTCATTTCTAGTTACCTTTTAAAAATAATATTTTTATTGCTTCTTCAAGAATTTCATAGAATGTATATTGATCGTACTGACAGCCTCCCTGATCTCTTCACAGCTCCACCCCATGTCCCTTTCCCCCTCATCTCGTGTCTTCTATTATTTTTTAAAGGCCTATTGACTCTAATTTTTGTTCCTGAATATTCTTGGGTGTGGATCTAACCCCTGGAGCCTGGTCAACCTACCCTGGGTCACATCCTAAAAGAAAACAGAATCTCCTCCACCCAGCAGCAATCATTTGCCAGTAGCTCCTCAGCTGGGACTAGGCTTCTTGCCCACCTCCCCCACCATGCTGGTTGTGTTTGTTTTGTTTTGTTTTCTTGCTTGGTTTGGTGTACGTCTTGTGCGTGTTCTCACAAGCGCTGTTGGTTCATAGGTGTAGTTGTGCTGCTGTATCTGGAAAACATGACTGCCTTGTATTCATTCACCTCCTCTGGATCTTACAATGTTTCCACTCCTTCTATGATGGACCCCTGAAGTTTGGGAGGAAAGTATGTTATGGATGTCTGATTTAGGGCTAAGTACTCCTCAGTCTTGTCTTTCCACATAGATCAATTGTGGGTCTCTGTGTTAATTGCAATCTGCAGCAAGTGCTTCTATTGTGAGAGCTGATAGATTCACTAACTTATGCGTATAAAATAAGTCATTAGGGTTTAGTTTAGTACTATGCCCATTCAACAGGTTAATAGTAGTAATTCTCCCCTAAGGCCTACGGTCTGTCTGTACAAAGGTTCTTGGCCCTGATAACAGTGGCAGGTGTGGGCTCCATATTGTGAAGTATGCCTTAAATTCCAATCAGAAAGTGGGAGGTTACTTCCATAACATCAAGCCAACACAGTACCAGTGGGCATATCTTGCCATGCCAGTCATTTTTTTAGTTCACAACTGGGTAAGGTTGATGATTACTTTTTTCTTCTGGTAGCATGCATAACACTTAGCCAGTAGAGATGAAGCCTCAAGGACATTACCAACTTGATTTCTCCGTGTTTGTTCTACAACTCACATATGTACTATCTTCAGCAGTGTGTGTGTGTTTGTGTGTGTGTGTGTGTGTGTGTGTATGTGTACATGCATATGCCATGGTGTATGTATGGAGGCATAGGACAATTTTGTGAAGTCAGTTCTCTGATCTCATCTTTATGTGGGTCCTGGGAATAAAATTCATGTCATCAGACTTTCATGAAAAATGCTTATTTTCCCAGGAAACCATCTCAGTCAGCCCAGGATGAATGATTTTTAAAAGAATAACCACTGTTTGAGAATAAGGGAGAGGATTATTTAGCTATCCATCCTTTCATCCATCTACCCACCCACCCTGTGTCTATCCATCAGTCCATCCACCTAGTGATATATTTTTTACTTTCCTTTGCTTTATACATCACTCCAAACTTACTGATATGTAATTGAGAAAGGGACTTGCATATATTGAAAGTCTATGTGCATTATGCAATGGTTATCACAAGTAAAAGAACATTATCATTAACAATGTGTGTAATTTTGTGTGTGCATATTAAGATTCGCTCTTAGTAAAATGTAAGTCTATACTACAATACTATTAACTATAGCCAAATTTATTACTTATTTTTTCACCCTGTGTGTGTTTATGTGTGTGTGTGAGAGAAAGAGAGAGAGAGAAAGAGAGAGAGAGAGAGAGAGAGAGAGAGAGAGAAAGAGTAACCCTGTTCGTGTCTGCATGTGTTGGTGTGTGCCATGCTGCACATGTGGAGGTCAGAGGTCAACTTTCTGTATTTAATTTTCTCCTTCCACTATATGGGTGCTAGGGCTCAAACTCAGGTCATCAGGCTTGGCACAGTTACTTGCTGAGTTAACTCACCCACCCTCACTCATTTTAAATTTCTGAAAGTTTGTACATTTTGGTGTATTTTTCATTTCCTGTCTTCCTGTGTCCCTGGAAACCATAATTACATCCCCTACTTGTATTAGTTTCAATATATTAGATTTTACACAAGTGATGCCATGAAATATTATCTTTCTGTATATGGCTTATTTCAAACGGGATAATAATCTCCAAGTTCATCTTCATTTCCACAATTGCATGATTTGTATTCTTTCTTGATATTTATCTTTATTGGTGTGTTTCTGTGTATATCTGTGTGTGTAGGCACATCTGTGTGTTGAGGTACCCACACAAGCCAGAAAATGGTGTTAGATCCCTGGAGCTAGAATTACAGGCAATGATGAGTTGCCTGTCATGGGTGCTGGGAATCAAACATGTACTCTGCAAGAGCGTCAATCTTTCTTAACCACTGAACCATCCTCCAGGTCCAGGATTTCTCTTTGTAAGGGTAAAATATTGTATTGTATGTGCTATGAATTGTATATCATATCTATTTTATACTTAATCCTAATTTCTTTAATCACCCATTGATGAACATGAGGGGGTTTCCATATCTGGTTAAATTTTTTCCTAAATATTTTAATGGTTTTACTGCCATTGTAAATGAACCTTTTCCATTTAATTGCATTTCAAATAGTTTGTATAATTCTGTAGAAATGCCACTAAATTTTGAATGTTGATTTTGTATGTACAACTTTGCTGGTTTCATTAATTTAGCTCAAAAACTTTTTATTAATACCATAGAGTATTACACATGGTCATAGCATGTGCAGACATAATTTTACTTCTTCCTTTTATATTTGTTTATGTTCTGTTTCCTTTCTCTGACTTTAGACAAGGACTCTCAATGATATACCTTATCAATTGGACAAAAATAGAAGACTGGGGCTGACAACATAACAACTTTGCTTTTTATTTTCCACAAAAATATTTATCACACAAGTTCATTCAATAAAAGGTCCTGGGTTATCAATTAGGGAAGAGAATGAGGCGCCTATCTTGCCTATCACTTCAGGAGCTCCTTAAGGTACCTTGATGGTCACCTTCAGTTCCTTGAGTAAGGATTTTATGTGGGAACTTTGGAGAACATTGGGTATTAAGAGCAGTCATCACTAAAGCTGAAGTCCCACCCTTCCTTCAGAGGATAGGACATCAACCTTTATAGTGTTTTTCCTCTGTGAAGAGCTGAGAAAGCCCCGTTTCATAGACCCCCACTGAGGACATTTCTTTTCCAGTGTCCTAGTTTCTCCTAGCTATGACAAGCATGGCTCCTATCCAGTTTCTTCATCTTGGGATTTCTCTGAGGTAGTGTGGAAGTTTGAATAAGGAGTTTTCCCCATAGACTCCAAGTACTTTAACATTTGATCAATGGGTGGTGCTGTTAGGGGAGTATAATAGAATCTTTAGAGGAATGGCTTTGCTGGATGAAGTATGTCACTGGGAGCAGTCTTGAGAGTGCATAGACTTGTCTCATTTTGAGTTTGACTCTCTGATTCCTTAGCATGGCTTGAAGGTGGGAGTCCTAAGCGTTCTGTTCTTATGGCTCCCTGCAATGCCTCCCCTGTCATGATGGACTCTCCCTCTAGAACCATGAGCCCAGTAAACTTTTTCTTTTACCAGTTGCCTTGTTCATGGTATTTGTCATAGCAACAGCAAAGAAACAAATACAGGTTGCTAATAAATTGTGTATTGTTTCTCCCTTGACCATGCCTACAGTCCTGGAGTGCAAGTCCCTACTTCATCTCTAAGGTATCTCTTAGTTCATTATTTTCTTACTTTGGTGAGGTCAATTCTCTCTCCTAAGACAGGTTTTTTAAAAAGTCCAAGATGTTAGGTTTCTAGGTTCAAGTAAGAGACTTGGAATCACAAATGTCTCTGCTCCTTTACCCATATTGCCATTCAAGTCCAAATGGGAAGATTAATTAATTGATTAATTTGGTGACCCATGCTTTGTAGAATGTATTACTACCTGGAAAATGAAATCCATTACTCCAGGAATGTGAAAACCTATGGGGAGCGGCCTGAGACAAAGCCCAGAAATAAGATGGCGCCGATATCCGGCCTTGAGAGAAGTAAACAAGTTAACAGAGTCTGCGCTGGAATTCCCCTGGTCTCGGACCAGAGGCGTCCTAATCAGGTGATCCAATCACCTTCTGCCACGTACTAGGCGAGAACAATACCCTATATAAGCAGCTACGAGCTTTGGGTCGTCGTCGGTCTTTGGTTCTCCCTTGAGCTTGTTGCACTGCCTGTCGAGATGCAATAAAGCCTTCCTGCAGAAGAATCCTGACCGTGTCGTCGTTCTTCCTCGACCTTCACTGCTGGCGGGGTGGTCGCTGGAGGGCGCGCGACAAAAACCCATAATAAGCAGGGTATTAGAACAGCTAAGAGATGGCAAACAGAAAGTAAATAAAATGTAATAACACAGGATACCAGGAGTGAAGGGCAGGGTGAGAGGGAAATGCTGAAAAGAATGAGAACCCATTTCCATGACGTGACCTGTACCCCCTGCTAGACAGTGCCAAGGAACTGGCATCCAGGAGTTAGATAGTGCTTCTCTTGCTGGTCCACCAGGTTGCACAGAGCTCAACTCTGCTGCTTGGTTTCCAGGTCCAAATATAAGCCCTCACCAGGATTTGGTCCTGAAAGGCTTTTTTGACCCCTGCTGGGAGTGGTCATGAAACTCCCAGGTTACTGGATGCTGTTTGCAAAATGTTAGCATTATTCTCAAAACCATACCCACATCCCTGCACTGGAAGTGGCCTCACCCACCCTCACTGATTGTTTGAGTGTCTCATCTGACAACGGTCTGTGCCATGGAATTAGGGATGGGGCTCTGGGGGATAATCTCAGGATCTCAGGTGTGAAGAGAACTGCGACGGTGAGCAGTTGCTTATTTTTGTTGTGACACAGGAGCACATCATCCCTGTGAGCTTCATTGAAAGTAAAAGGAAGGTGTAAAGAAAGGAAGTGGTAGAATACAGCCAGGACACCAAACTATGGACAACACTGGAAATTCTGGGCAAGTGTTCGTGCTGTGGAGCCAGTGTCTGGATGCTCCATGGACTTAAGGTCTGTGTGTGGGCACTGTCATATTTAGATCCTCTCACTCAGTTCCAACACTGTCTTACCTTACCCCGACTTAATGTCCTCTGTTACAGTTTTGAGGCTAGGTAGTCTAATTTGTGTCCCAAAATGCTCTTGGTTGTGGGTCCATCCCCTGGAGCCTTGTCACCCAACCAGTGTCACATAGTAAAGAAAACTGATTGGTTCTACCAGCAGCCATCAATTGCCAATGATTCCTCAGTTAGGGTTGGAGCTTTTTGCCCACTTCCCCCATCTATTCTGGGATTTTGTCTGACTTAAGCTTGCATAACTCTTGTTCATGGTATTGCAATTGTGTTGAGTTCATATGTGGAAATGCCCAGATCACTGGAAAACACTGTTTCCTTAAAGTTCACCATCTTTGACCCTTAGAAGTTTTCTGACTCTTCTTCTACAATGATCCTTGAGTCTTGGGAAGACAGGGTGTGATATAGGTGTCCTATTTAACATTGAGAACTCTGAAGACCCCTATTCTCTGCACATTGACCAGTTGTGGGTCTCTGTGTTAGTTACCATCTGCTGCAAGAAGAAGCTTCTCTAGAGAATTTAGAGATGCATTAATCTATGTGTATAACAACAAATCATGAGGAGCTGGTTAAATACTATGTCTACTTATCAGAACAATAGCTGGAGATCTTCCCTGTGGCCTATGACCTAACCACAGGTTCTTGGCCTTAATAACAGTGCTCCATCTGGTAAAGTCATCTTGAGTCCAATCAGAAAGTGATTAGTTGTTCCCTTAACATTTGTGCCACTATTGCACTTGTAGGCATATCTTGCCAGCCCAGTCTTTATTGTAGCTTGCAGAGTATACAGCTGAGTAAGGCTGATGGTTACTTTTCTCTTCCAGTTGCATGCATAGTACCTTCTTGCACTATGAAACCTTGCCAGTCGAGATGAAACCTTGAGGTAGTAGCAGCTTGATTTCTCCTTGTTTGTTCTATGATTCTTAAATGTTTATGTAGTTTCTTCAGCAATAAGCTCTTTTCATCAAGTTCTGGAAGATAACTAAGAGCAATGGCAATAGCCAGTACTGTTTGAGACTCTATGGCACTTCCCTAGTTAGCAATGCCAAACAAAGACAGAGTCCATTCTTGACATTTGACTTTTTATTTGGTATCCTGTGGTATCTGAGTAATTCATATCTGACTAACTCAATTTAATCTTTAAACTAGTTTTAGATTATATATATATAATATATATGAATAAAAAAGCTTCTATAGTAGTAGGTTCCCTCATATATTTTTCAAAAGGCCTTCGGTGTTATTTATCCTTCCCCACACTCCCTTCTCTACTCTCCCATCCCTCACCCCATTCACCCCTTCCTACTCCATTATTCCTCTTTCCATCTTTGCATCACTAGTTTCTCCCCTCCCATGAACCGCCTCCCATGACTCCTTTCTAGTTTCTTGCCCCTTATGAATTTTCCAGCTGAAACACAGTTACCTAAAGATTCAAAGTTAGCATTCATTTAGGAGAAAGAATATGCAATTGTTGTGTTTTTTGGTTTGGATTACCTCATTCTGGATACAATTTTCTTTTTTTTCTTAACAGCTGAATAATATTTCATTGTGTAACTATGCCATACTTTCCTTATCATTTACCTGCTGATGGACATTTAATTTATTTCAATTTTCAGGATATTGTAAATAAAGCACCAATGAACTTAAATGAATCCATATTGCTGTTGTAGGATATATGCCCAATAGTAGTAGAGCTGGCTCATATGGTTGAACTGTTTCTAGCTTTTAGAGCAATCTAAAGACTGATTTCTATAGTGGCTACATCAGTTTGTATTCCTTCTAGCAGTAACTGTTCCCCTTTCTCCACATCCTCACCAGGAACTTAATTATTTTGACTGGGATTAGATGAAATATCAAAGTAGTTTTAATTTGTATTTGCATGATGGCTGAAGACATTGAATATTTAAAAAATATATCCCAGTCATTTGTGTTTCATCTTTTGAGAAATTGCTTCTTATTTTCTTGTCCAAATTTTCAACTGGCTTGTTTGATTTTTATTTTTGATGTTTATGTTTTAAGTTCTTTGTATATTACAGATACTAACACTCTGTCAGAGGTATAGCTGGTATAGATTTTTTTTCACATTCTGTTGGTTGTCTCTTCCCTGGAATAATGTGTTCTTTGCTGTACCAAAGTCTTTATTTTTGTTTTTATGAGATCCCATTTGTCAATTCTTATTCTTAATGCCTGCACTATTGGAGCCTTTCCAGGAAGTCTTTTCCTGTGCTTGTAAGCTGCAGTGCATTCCCCAGTTTCTCTTCAATCAGATTCAGGCTATCAGGTCATATAGTAAGATCCTAGATTCATTTGGAGATGAGTTTTGTGCAGAATGAGGGAAGAAATCTAGTTTCATTCTTCTACAAGTAGCTAGTCAGTCTGGCCAGCACCATTTGATAAAGATGCTGTTTCTTCTTTAATGTAAATTTTTGACCCTTTGTTGAAATTCAGGTGACCGTAATTGCATGGACATAAATCTCTGTTCTCAATTCTATCCCATTGATCAGTGTGTGTGTGTGTGTGTGTGTGTGTGTGTGTGTGTGTGTGTTATGCCAGTACAATGCTACTTTTTTAATCACTATTGCTTTGTATTATAATTTAAAATCAGGGATGGTGAGGCCTCCAGGCATTCTTTTATTTTGGGAATTGTTGGCCATCCTGGATTTTTTGTGTTCACTTGTGAAATTTGAGATAATTTCCTTTTAATTTCTGTAAATAATTGTTTTGGGAGATTAACGGGAATTGCATTGAACCTGTAGATACGTTTTGCTAGAATGACCACTTTCACAATATTAGTCCTACTAATCCATGAGTGTGAGAAGTCATTCAAATCTTTTGGTATTTTCTTCAGTTTCTTTCTTCAGTCTCCTAAAGTTTTTATTATGTGAGATTTCCACTGCCTTGTTTAGATTTATATCAAGATATGTTATGGTTTTTGAGGCTTTTGTGACTGGAATATTGTCTTGGTTTCTTCTTCAGAATGTGTGTTTTTGGTGTATATGAGGCTACTGATTTTTTTTTTACTAATTTTATAACCTGCTATTGCTGAATGTTTCTACCAGCAATGTGTTTATAAGAGGTTTCTGGTGGAGTCTTAGGGTTATATAATTATATCATCTATATATAAGGATGCTTTGACTTCTTCCTTTACAATTTGTATCCTCTTTGCCTCCTTCACTTGGCTTATTGCTTTAGTTAAAATTTCAAGGACTACGCTTAGCAGGAATGGAGAGAGTGGACACCCTTATCTAGTTTCTGCTGTGAATGCAACTGCTTTGGGTTTTTCTGTTTATTAGAATGTTGGCTGTAGGCTTGTTGCATATTGCCTTTATTATGTTGAGATATGTTCACTGTATTCCTAAATTCTCAATGATTTTTATCATGATTGGATATTGGATTTTGTCAAAGGTCTTTTCTGTGGATCATGAAATGATCATGTGGTGTCTGTCCTTGAGTCTGTTTATGTGGTGAATTACACTTATTGCTTTGCATATCTTAAAATATCCCTGTATCTCTGAGATGATGCTGACTTGATCATGGTGGATAATCTTTTTGATGTGTACTTGTATGCTCTTTGAAAGTGTTTTGTTGAGAACTTTTGTGTCTATGCTTATCAGAATGACTGGAGTACAATTTTCTTTATTGTATCTTTGTCTGGATTTCATATTAGGGTAATCCAGGTTTTATAAAGAGAATTTGGAAGTGTTGTTTTTATTCCTACTTTATGGAATAAATTGAGGAACATTGGTAATAATTCTTCTTTGAATGTCTGAGAGAGTTATATGCTATATCCTGGTCCTGGGATTTTGTTGTAGTTTCTATTGGGAGATTTTTAACTATTGCTTCTATCTCATTGATTTTTTTCGGTTCTATTTAAATTGTCTACATCATCTTTGTTCAATTTTGGTAGGTCATATGTACTAGAAAACTATCTGATTCTTTTACATTTTCCAGTTATTGGAATACTTTCTTGTCATTTGAATTTCCTCAGTATCTGTTATAATGTTTCCCTCTTCATCTCTGATTTTAATAATTTAAGTGCTCTCTTTCTTTTCATAAATTTGACTAAAGATTTGCCAATCTTGTTAATCTTTTCAATGAACAAATTTTATGTTAAATGACAAACTCTATCTCAAGTGACTATGTGGAGAGTGATAGAGCAGGACACTCGACGCCATTCTCTGGCCTATGCACATGATAACAGGTGCATGTACCTCCACATATACATGCAAACATATGCATGCACCAACACACACACACACACACACACACACACACACACAGACACACACAGTGCTGCCTCAAAATCCAGATGCCTTCCCTGGCTTCTCAAATACCTACTTTATGTTGCAGGCAACTTTCTGCACAATTCTTGAACTGGAACAGTTCCCACATTACCCCACCATTCTCTGATGTCACATTTCTATCCCATTTCCTGCCCTAGGTAACATTGATTCCTGGGAGAGGAAATGAACCATTATATGCACCCAAGGATCTAACCCAGTAATTTACTGAAGTGTGGGAAAAAGAAAACTAACAAAATCTACAAAAGTTTCTCTAATGATATGCCAATTTAAAAATCATTTTGTTTCATTTACATAGCATGTTTCATTTTTAGAACATAACATGGAGAGCAATGTTATTCTTTCTGAAAATGTTTAAGTTAGGAACAAAAAAAAATAAAGAAAGAAAGAACAAGACTAGAGCTGGGCAGATATAGTGGCAAAGTTTCTACCTAGGTGTCTCACTCAAGTAGGGTTTCTTTCCAAGGAGTCGAACATATTGAGGGGTAACAATTTCATCTTCAAACAAATCTTACAATGGATACCATAATTAAGACAACTGAAGTAAGAATCCTGAACTTCTTAGAGTTGTAGATGTATTTCCTTTTCCAATTCAATAAAGTAAAAGACATATAAAAATGATTATATGGGTTTAAATATCTCAAAGTCTCATTTATACTTTGTTTCAGTATATCTTATTAAATATAATTTAAAAATACCTGAATATCTACTTAACTATAAACCAAAATGTATTCCTGGTTACTGAAGGAAAAAAGAATCAAATCATTCTGTTTCTGAAGGTCTTAACTATAAACATTAGATACATATACTACTCCATATTATTACTTTTAGACCAGATTCCTCCTGTGTTTCAAACTTGCCTGCCAGTTGGCTCCTTATTTGCAGAGCAGGAGCAATTATTCATGATGTCTCTTAAGGTTTCCTGTACTTGACATTCCTTTCTCTGTGTTTCCGTTCCATCCTTTCTTTCCCGTTCTCATGTGTCAAAGTGTTGTCCCTGCCTTCTGGACTCCCATTCAGTTTTATTCTTCTTCAATTAGCCTTGCCTCCACTGATACATTTTCATAAATGTGCCACAATTAGCTTTTTCATTGCCAAATCTGTAGGGATTTTAATATTTATCACTCTTCTTTTTACAAACCTGATTCTTTGAGGATATGATTATCACAATCAGACTCTCTACCTTGTCTCCACCCTACTATCCCCTGACTTATTATTTTTTTCTTTTTGAAAGCCCAATCTAATCTAGTCTGTGTTCCCCAAATGGTGTAGGGTATGAGTATATCCCTTGGAGCCTGGTCACTCTACCAGGTGGCACACCCTTAAAGAAAACTGATTCTCCTTCTCCCAGCAACTTTCAACTGTTGAAAGATTCCCAACTAATGTGGGGTTTCTTGCCCACCTCCCCCATCCATACTGGAATATTTGTCAGGCTTGTTCTTGAGCATTTCAGAAGTACTGTGAGTTCATATGTATACTTACTCTGTGGCATCTGGAAAACACGGTTTCCTTGTATTCGTTCACCACTTCTGGCTCTTAAAATCTTTCCACCACTCTTTCTTCTTGCTGGGCTTGATGCCATAATTGGGTAATTTTCTTGGTTCATTCCTTTCATGCATTCTTCCCAATTTATTTCTTCGTATCTCAGTATTTGACATGATTTGTAGGCATTTCTATAAGGTTATTCTTTTTATTTTGATACTTTACCTAAAACTTTGTCTTAGTATTATTTACAACCACTGTCTCCTAACTGACATACTATAGTGTTAGATTCAGCCAACTTTTGAGGTTTAGATATATTTTGTCAGCCCAAGAACCTTAAGTTCCAAGCCTCAGTGTTGAGCTGCCATTGAGACAGCACCATTTGAGTACTTCACAATCTTCAGATCTGATCTCCCAAGTGGAAGGTCTGGAATTTTTCAGGTGTTCTTTTCCTTCTGCACTCTGTCTCTGATGACTGCCACCAAGAACTGATCAGGAACCTTCAAAGAGATTTAACAGCCATCTAGGTATACTTGGCTTCCCCTGCTCCCCTTTGTTCCCCAATTTAATCACACCAGTTTGTTATCTGGATATCTAGCTTCTATTTAAAAACTCTTCCATTGGTCCCTTAATAACACCTGTTTCCTCTTGTTCTTCTCTCTCAGGTTCTTTCTTTTCCTTTTCATTATCCTGGTTCCTGCACTTATGTCTGGATATGTACTCACTTGTAAGGATTTGGTGCTAGGATTCACATATGAGGAAGAACACACATCGTTTGTTTTTCTGAGTCCATGTTACTTTACTTACTATAACAGTTTCTAGACCCATCCATTTACCTTCAAATTTCATGATTTCATCTTTCTTTAGCACTGAGTAGAACTCCCTTGTGTAATTGTACCACATTTTCATTATCAACTTGTCAGTTGAGGGGCACTTAGCTATTGTGGAAAGAGCAGCAACAAACATGGATGTACAAGTGTCTCTGCAATAGTATGAGTCCTTTGGGTATATGCCGAGGAGTGGTATAACTGAGTCAAACAGTAGGTTCATTTTTAGTCTTTCAAGGGTTCTCCAAGCTGCTTTCCATATGGGTTGCACAAGTTCAGAATCCCACCAGCAGTGGATGAACAAAGGTATTTAAATGGGAGGGAGGAAGGAGGGTTATACAAGGAATCTTGGGGATAAAGGGAAAGTATTCAAGAAAGGTGTGACCATAGGTGATGGATATTATCAAGGGAGAAATGGGGAAAATGGGGGGACTTTAAATGGGGAAACCATGGCAGAAGCCAGAGAGAGAGAGAGGGAGAGAGAGAGAAAGAGAGAGAAAGAAAGAGAGAGAGAAAGAGATAAATAATGCTTAGCCAGTTTTAAAAAACAAGAGGGAATCATATTAGTCCAATGACCTACTGACAAATTATACATACATTATCTCTACATGAGTCCATGCATGTGTATAGCTAAAGGCTGCATAACAAGAAACAGTGCCAGACAGGAGATACCTTCCTTTGAGTTGTTTGCCAGGGTGGTCTAAGAGACTCCCAAAATTATTCAGGTTTTGCCACAGCCCTTGATGGCCTCCCAGAACTTGAAGGTAAGACCCTACTGCCAAAGACAGAACATACTTTGGACACAGGATTTGGAGCAATAGAGCTGGAACTGACCTGAAACCACTTATCCTGAAGGCTAGCTCTCATAGTTTTGGAGAGCACTATGAAGGGGCCAAGGGAAAACATCAACAGGTGATCCAGCACCAGCTTCAAGACCAAATTACCACATCAATGGTCAGCACAGCATATGTCATTGGTGCAGTAGTGGCACTCTTATCTTGGGGGAAATCAACAACTACCTAATTTGACTAAACACTCACTGAGAGGGAGGAAACTCAAGTATGGTAATATAAACATAATCTAATACATATAGCTGGAGTGGCCATAGATCTTAGAGGAAACCCCAAGACTGTCACATCACTAGACTAATGTGATTTCTTACTATGTGCAAAATATGTATCCTTATATTTATAGACAAATATCCCAGTCATCACTCATCAAAGAAGCTCATTTTGCACCAATCAGAGACTATTACCAAGTACCATGACTGGTTACACATGGACATTGTCTATGAATTGCCCAGGCCTAAGTGACACAGCTACAATGCAACCTCTACACCTAAGGCTTATAGATCATAGAACAGGGATAATGAGGAGGACACTAATGAATCTCTAAGTTCTCAATAATGAAGATCCCTCAGACAACAGAGGGCCAGGAACACAAAAGGTTACAAATAGCCAAAGTGTAGAGATCAAGAGTCTGCTGAAGGATGGTCCTTTCACAGGATCCCCTTATTAAACTTCACCCACCCAAGGCTCAGGGGCCATTGTGGAAGAGTGCAAGGGGTGGAGGGGAAGACTTTAAAAGCCAGGGAAGAGGTGCATGACCATATGGAAACAGAGTCCTACAAGTTCCAGGAAACCTGATTCTATGGTAATGGTGTCAGCATGCACACGTCCCATGCCAAACTCAGGCAGACAATAACCCAGCATAGAACTGCGAAAATGAACAGCAGACATCAATCTTATCTGAAGGAGTATTAACAACTGATTGCTGTTAGAAGAGGAAGAGCTGATCTTTCTAAAACAAGGGACTCTAGATCGGCTTACTAGATTTAGTGGAAGGACTTGCACTGGGGAACAGCTGGGGACACTGACAACCCAGCAGGCCTTAACAGGGATCACAGAGTATATGGGCTCCAGTCGGGGTTGGGGGTATGGGAGGATGACAGTGAGGACAGGGCTATAAACATGATTAAGATTGTTTGAAATGTTCTGCATGAAATACTCAAAAATTCAATAAAAATAAAATGTTAATAGAGCTTTTTGCCATACTAAAATAAACAAACAAAAACTCTTTTTTATGATTATAACCATCTCCTCTCTATGGTATTACTATAATAATTTCCTAAGCGGCTGATTTTTTTTCCTCATTCACACAAGTGTGTGTGAATGCACACACACACACGCGCACACACACACACACACACACACACACACTGCATGCACAACCGGGCTCTCTATAAAAGCCACGGGGAATGCTTTGAGTTGCTCATAACAAATCAGATTGTTCTCCTAATTAATTCTGCTTTTAATTTTAGGTAATTTTTTTCCCAGGATTCTTGAACCTGCACATCACTCACTTCATCCAGTTCATCTCTGTGTCATATTGTCATATTCAGGGGTCAATTTGTACAACCATAGTGACTAAAGTTTTGAGTACGAATCGAAGGTCTATTACATAGCCCTTTTGTATTTCCAGCCAGATTTCCTTCAGCGGGCTCCATCACCTCATTCATTTCTCATTTCTCATTTAATTCCTATGCTAATAATGATTTTCATGTTTGCTCCCAGATGTGTTCTGTTGATCTTACTCTAGCATTGAACTTTGAAGATATTTCATGCTACTTACGCCTACTCTTTTATATACTACTCCAAAATTTATTAGCATCGCAAGTAGAATTAACTTTGAACATCCTCCACAATCTATGGATCTCTCAGTGCACCTGTAGCAGAGATTGAACAACATGTTTATGTTTTTCTCTTCTCCTGGATAATTGTCCTTTATGTAGTAACATGCTTGCCTGAAATGTAATAGAGTGCATATAGTAAAGTGTTTTGAGTCAATGAATAAATAAAAGATGTTTGTGATTATATGAAGACACAGCCACAGTTTATTAGAAATTGTTGAAGATGGTTAAGACCATCTCATGTATCACACATTTCAGAAAAGTGGGAAAACAATGTCTGGCATCAAGAAAGACTTCATGAGGGAAATGCAACTGTATGGGGCTGTGTATTTAGGATTCTAAAATGAGGGTGACATGAAATCCAGTCTGACATATTAGCCTTCATTGACAATATATTTGCATAAGTATTGTGAAGAAAAAATTGACTATTTTGAACATCTAGTTATTTAAAACTTTTTTTCTTTGCCAATCCAGTTTTCCTCATCTCTCTCAATAGAACCTCCACTTTGTATTGTCATTGATATTTTACTTTCTCTGCTAAACATTTCTTCTTCTACCTTTTGTTGTTACAAGGATTTTTTTAGTGTCTAAAACTGGAATCCTTGTTGGAATTTTTTCCCAGTCATTGTATGTCCATAGAAAAGATTAAATTTTTTCAGAAATCCTTTAAAAAGTAGAAAGTTAGCATTGCCTTTGTTCTTATCTATATTTTTCTTTTGTACCATGAGACCATTATGGACTCTCTCCAGAGAAAGAAACATTTGTGACTATGTCAAATGCATTGTTCCTACTAGGATCAATTGTTCACTTGGTTATGAGAATTCTAAGAGCTTTTGAAAATTTCCTTTGTTTCTTGGAAGAACTATAGAAACAATAACACTTTACTTCTTCTAATGATTTACAAAGTATTTTCATTTGTATTATTTTATTTAAGTCCCAGAAAAATTTGGGAAGTGATATTTACATTCATACAGAGATGAGGAAGAAAAATTCAGATTAAATTTCTTATCCAAGGGTGCAAAAGGAGTAAATGTTGAAACTGAAGCTTGATTTAGAACATTATTTAGGATTTATTCATAGCAGTTCCCTCTTTATGCCCTCTTACTCTCTTAAATATTTTTCTAGTAGGACTATTATATCACATCTCCTTTTGGGCCATTTCTATAGAGGAATGTGAATCAACTCTTTCAGTATTCACATATAAAGTTATACGCACATATAAATGAACACATATGCCTTTATATATACTTATATACCAAGCATTCACGTTAGTGTTCAGATCATTGCACTATAAAACAATAAAATATTAACAGTCAATTATCTTCTCCAGTAAATAACTTCTATTAATGGAGAAGAAGAAAAGCATTACTTATTGGGGCAGGAAAATCAAATCCACCATGGACATTTATACATAAACTTATTCATGTATATGTTAAATCTATAAGTAACTTGCATAAAATGACCATATTCATTGATACAGAAAAGTCTAGAGGAACAACTCAATGGTAAATGGCTTGGTTATCAGTTGATTGTATCATGGCATGATAAACTTAACTTAGAATCTTGATACTTCATCAGAGAGTTGAGGTATCATTTTACAAAGTCTAGTCTTCATAAATATCTCTTAACATATTTAGAGGTCAGAACAAGGAGCCTTCCTTCTTCTGAAGAAACAGAGTTATTCTTTTTACAAGAAGACTGGATTTTGCTGTGCTGTTCATACTGGTTCCTTTAATTTGGCCACTAAGATTTTGGAGTCAAACTGCCTTTGCTACTAGACAGCAACAAGCAGAATATATGGTTCACCTTCAGTAACTGAAGATCAATTATGGTTCCTGCTTTGAATCCCAACCTTCCTCTAAACGTGATGTTATTTTCCTTTGTCTCCATCTCCTTATTTTATGTCACATTTATGTAAACATCCCCATAAAGAATATTTAAGTAATTTTATGATTTTATGACTATAGTCAAAGCATCAAATGGAATGAGAGTGGAGGAGTAAGAAAGGGAGATGGAAAAAGAAAATAAAAAGACAGGGAAGGAAAATATTGGATTTGTAAGGAACTTTCAGTTAATTTAGCTGTAATTTGCCCCCATATAGAAATCCTCCTAATAATGTTCCTGAATTATGCTCATGTTCTGTCCTCTGGTCCATTGTTACAGATGGTAAAAATCACCGCCTCCCTTTTTCCCTCAGAAACAACCTCCTGCATTGAGGGTCAGCTCTGCTTATCAGTAAGGTCATCCTTCTATGCTATGAAATCTGCCTGTGACAAAACTTTCTTTTCCAAAGTCAAAGCTTTGAGTTTTATTTAGCACCATAAACATGGGAAAAATAAACAGATTTCTCTCTCTTTTTTCCTTTTAAGGTGACAGGAAGCTCAAAGCCCAGTTGTTAGGATAAGAGGTGTTAATGGGATTTGGAGGAGAAGCACACAGTTTGATACACAGAGACAAAGACAGGCTTGCTGGGCTGTTTCCTCTATCAAATCGACATTAACTGCCGTGCTGTGTCATCATTCACCAGCTTTAGCATCAACATGCTGCTCCGACACTCCTTCCAAGCCCCTCTTTCTCTCTAGAAATAAATGTGATTGATCAGTAGTAGCCGTATCCAAAGCTGGCAGGATACATGAGCTTATTAAGTTTTTTTAAATTAAATTTGAACATAATCTAGAAAGAAGTTTTGATTCCCCCTGGATTTGGGGTCATTTATACCCTTCCTTTTAATCCTCCATTTGTAACATTTCATTACACACTGTCTGATGGGCTTTGGGGATATTTCTGTTTGCTAAAGGATTTTTTTATCACGCTGTTTTTTCATAATCATTAAAATGTTGGTAGAAGATCTACAGGGAAAGATGCAAATTGCGGCTGTGGATATCTACAGACTTAGCATGTGGTCAATTATATTTGCTTTCATTTGTAAGGTGATTTGAGGCTGTTTCTGATTCAGAGCTTGTAACATTCACTCTTTACTGTCCTTGTGTCCAACCTATCATTTTTCTTTCACAGTTCTCAAATGACTTCAAGGTTTTATTTCCTACAGCTTTTTATATATAGGTCTAATGTCAGCAAAAGCTTTCCAACTGACTTTTTGCCCAGTCTCTCACCTCTCCCACTGTTCTTCCATCTTTTTTCATGTGAAGGCAAAATAATTCATTTAAAATACATACATAATATGGCACTACTTTAAATTTCCACTACATTGACCCAAGTCAAATTCATTGTAAAACTCCAGGTGCCTCTCTTCATTCTTCAGCGCAGTGTTTAGCTCGTCTTCCTGCCTTTCTCATCTTATACCTTAGTCTTCAGCTTCAACAAACTCATCCCACTGTGTTCTTCAGGGCCTTTTGGTTGTGCCCCAAACACTGTAATGTTCTTCCTTTCACTGATGAGGTTTATGATATTGTTACATTATATTATCTCAACATAACATCCCCCTGGGAGTCACTTTTCCCTGAAAACTTTTCTTTCTTTCCTCTGTGTCTTCCATGTAGTTCCCAAGAACAAATATCCCTAATTATAATACTTACCACATTTGAAAATTTTAATCATATTCCTGAGCTCTCAGAAGAGAACACATGTCTCTTTATCATATGATTGGTGGTTTTGTACCTGTCACAAAGTACCTACTTAATAAAATTCTACTGAGTTGTTCATAGAATTAATTAATAAATGCACAAAATAAATTATACCACACTATACAGGACAAATACTTGTAGTAATTTTTAAAGTCAAGAAAGCAAAAGTTGTGATGTTAGAGAAACAACAAACTTGTTGTTACATTATAGAGACTTAAGACATATGTAATGTTGATCTAGAAACTATGCTAAAGTTCCCCCAAGAATCCAAATGAATATAAATGAACTTGTTAGGTGATCAGTATACACTCTGGATAATAAAGAAGCCAAGTGTCTTCCTGAATTTTGGAGAGTGCCTTCAGGGGACCACAGGAATTTGAAATACTACTGGTGAATAATTGTAAAGATATATATTCATTTCATTTTTACCAGAATTCCAATGGTACATGGTATGTGCTCTCTTAGTAAAAAGTATATTTTGCAATGAGAGGCAGGGGTTCTAAATTAAGACTTTTCAAAACACAGGGCCTCCAAATTTCCAAGTTTTATGATGGAGGATTTTAACATTTCTTTGAAATATACACTTAACTCACTATGAGTTAAAAAGGCATTATCACTCCCACAAAGTGTAATCAAAAATATTTTTCACCTGGAGTCTAATTAAAAGTAAATAAAACCTGAATATTCCAGTTTCTTTCTCATGATTATCTTTCCTTCTTTGTGAGTATATTTCAGTGAAGTATCTAGGCCTTCACATTGAGCATCAGTTTCTCACATCTTGGGGACCATAGGTACAATTAAGAACAGAAATTCTTATTAATGACAATATAAAACACTGTAGAGAATTATTCAGTATTTTTAATGCTAAAAGAGATATGGATGAGCCCTCAGTAAAATCACACATGTTTACTGAACTGTCAAGTTGATTTAAATGGTTAAAACTGAAAAGAGCATAGTGATACAAAATATTATAAACTAGTACATATTTCTTTGCCCAATAACAACTAAAAATAAAAAGAATTAATGGTTATGAACAGAATCAAGAACAACAAACAAGTCTTTAGCTACCAATCACCTATCTATCTATTATTTATCATCTATCATCTATCTATCGATCATCTATCTACCTATCTATCGATCATCTATCTATCTAACTATCTATCTATCTATCTATCTATCTATCTATCTATCTATCTAATCTATGCACCTACCTACCTATTTATTTTTAGCTGTGAGAAGACTGATGCACTTGGTAGAAAGTTATGTCACTTTCCAGGTTTGATAATTTGGGAAGTATGGGTAGATGCTAATGTTTCTCTGTGCTAGCTGCTGAAGAACTGAAGCACTTGGAAGATAGCAGAATACTGAACTGGACCAACAAAGGCTCTTCAGGGTCACAGATAACTTGTGTTCACACAGTTATCATAGGGTTTGGAGAACTCGGATTGAGGCTCATGGATCAGCAAAATAATAGAAAATTCTAGAACCTTGCTAGTTACATTTTCAATAGCAAACATAAGTAAGTAGATAGGAAAAGTTGGGATGGCAAAGTCTCTAACTTACATAAATTCTCACAGCTATTCAGTGGTAAAGCTTAAAGTTACACCTGTCTGTTTGCCCACAGCCTTCAATGCAGGAGCTCTTGAGTTCTGTAATGGACATATGTGCTCCTTCTACCAACTCGTAATAACATAATTATCTCCATACTCATATAGCAAGTGGAGATAGCATCAAAGTGTTTTAAATAGATATTGTACAACTTGAAAAGGCACTGCTCAGGAAGCACAAAGATGTTGAGCTTTCGATACTTTTCAGTCCCTTATGGAGGGTGAATATGAATCTTGCAAAAATGTGTTTTTTTCTATTGAAGACATTATGTAGGAAAATAGCATCAGAATGGAAGTTATAGTCAGTACCTAGATTTACTCTTCTGATCCTGATGCTGAATAAATCTGTGATTTTGAGAAGTCATACTCTCTAGTTCATTTGTTACTTATCAGATTAAGCAGGATTTTATTAAGTGCTCTCATAGGAGCCTTATGACAAATTAGAGTTGCCTTAAGAAAAGGATGCGAAGTTACTCATATGAATCTACAGCAATGGTAACAGCATGAACAAGACCCAAGGAAACTCAAGCCAGAAAAAGTACCAGCACGGAACAGGGGAAGTGGGTAAGAAGCTCCTCCTTAGCTGAAGAGCTATGGGAAGTCAATAGCTGCTAGGAGAGGGAGCATTGTTTTTCTCTAAGGATGTGGCATTAGAGAGGTTAACTAGGCTTGAGTGGATGGATGCACACTGAAGGGCATTTGGGGCCCAAAACTTGCCTTGATAGGCCTTAATACAAATGACACAAAACCCGGCATGGGGACTTTAAGAAGGTTACAGATAGGGGAGGGAGGTATAAATATGATCAAAATATATTGTATGAAATTCACAAAAATTCACTAAAATTTATGTCAAGAATAAAGTAAAAGGAAAAGTGGAGAGAAATTCTACTATAATAGGCCTATAGTGAATTTTTCAAGGTTATTTAAGGCCTCATCACCGACTCTTAAAAACAAGGTCACAATACCCCATTTACGTGCTTTTCTGTTAATAATTCAGAAGTATTTTCTTCCTAAATAGTCTGAGGTTAGTGGACAGTTTGGACATTCAAATCTTATGGAAATGGGTAATTTTCCTAAACCGTAGACATTTTTCTGCTAACCCAAATTATTAAGGATTTTTTAAAAAGTCCTAACTCAAGATGCTTCCCTTTCTTCTTTGATTGATTGGTGATGGTTGAAAATAAAATTAGACTGTGTCCTCCAACTGTGAAGTGACTCATAGAAAAGGTTTAAGGTGTTCCCTTTTGAAAAATTTTTCGTTAGGAAACTGCTTTATTCCTTTAAAATATCCTAGATGAATGCCCAACCTTCTTAGACTGATCTAATATTGGAAATAGAAGGGACCTTAACTCACACACTACAAGTATCTTTATATGGATGTGAATCTGAGCTCCAGAATTTTTACTGGCTAGGTACGAAGACAGAGAATAAAAAATCCTTCCAGAACACTGTTCTCTCTATTAATAACCTTGTTTGTGTAGACAGGGTTTCACTTTGTAGCCCTCCTAACTTGGAACACCCTTTTTAAACCAGGCTGTCCTTTAAATCACCAATATCCATCTGCCTCTGCCTCCTGAGTGTTAGAATTAAAAACTTGGCAACCAGATTCTGTGATAATCAAGTCATAGAGCTGTACAATATTTTAACATGTATAAAGAATTTTTAATAACTTAATTTCATATTTATCACCAACCAGTGAGATACGCAAGATAGTTATAAGCATCTTGCTCTGTATTGCAAAGATAATAGTAATGTAAGAAAAGAATCAAGACTTGACTCCCATCCTCAGACCTCTTGGGGTAAGTCCATAGCGCAGCCCTCCGCGCTTTGACTCCCCAAGCCACATTCACCCTTCCATCTCCCCCGCTGTTCTCTACTCCTAGCTTGGGCCCTGCGCCATTCCTAGTCATGGGGCGCCAGACACCTGGGGAACCAATACTGCTTCCTGATCCTTTTCACCCAGAACAACTCAGTGCCTTTCTTGGGCCCCAGGAGCACCATTTCTGGACCTGGCCCTGCACTCACCTCTCTCGGCTTACAGGGACCTGCACCACCAGCTAACTCTCCTAGCCTGCAGTCCCATCCTCAGACCTCTTAGGGTAAGTCTATAGCGCAGCCCTCCGTGCTTTGACTCCCCAAGCCACATTCACCCTTCCATCTCCCCC
>NW_008352891.1:1210184-1229635 GCF_000622305.1 Nannospalax galili
ACTCTAGTGGGAGAGGAAGGCTGTCTATCTGACGAGTTTGTATTCATGCTCAGATGCCGAGGAGCTCAGAAGGTGAGCGACTGTGACCAGTGATAGTCATGTATATAGAGATTAGAGATGTATGTGAAAATGTCTCAATGTCAATTGCCTTGGAGTCAATTTTTCTGTATGAAACTGTGTGTTTTGACAACGAAGTGGAGATCTTTTTTAAACGTTGGAACCTCATTTAATTTTATGTCTTATAGAGTTACAATGAGTTAAAGATTATATAAGTGTAATAATTCATCTGTAAACCTAAAAATGTACAGCCAATTTTGAAAGAGATGTACCCTAGCTCAGAAAAATGTTATTGAATAGGTTAATGCTGTTGTAATGAAATGCTTCTTCTAATAAAAAAATATTTTATTGAAAAAAAAAGAATCAAGACTTTTTGATTCAGAACTGTTTCTTCTTTTTACTCACTAATCTTCTTAAAAATTTAACTTTACTTTTATAGGATGAACAAAATGGAAATAGTGTAGGGATTTTCAGCCATTTCTTATTTGCATTTTTATTTGTCAAATATTATTTAATAGTGAGAGGCAGACATTCCTATACAAGGAATATAGGTTCTACAAAAATGGAATAAAAGTTTAAATATCTGTATATGCTCATTTCCCTCATCACTAGTGGAATTGTATGCAACAAGGATGGGGATCTTAATAATGAAAATCAAGTCTCTCACATGTCACAAAGTGTTGAACTTCAAAGGCAGGAAGAGTCAGTTTCTTACTTCATAATGTAACTAAAACTCTTCTGAGTTCACTGTATTATTAGGCTCATGAACGTTGACTGCAAGGTCATTGTCATCACCTTACCTTAGGCATAGCCTGGTTCAATTTCTTTCTAATATTTTGCCAGAGACTGATGAGAAAAAAAGGTTATGAATTAACCAATAACTTGTTACAAACATTGCATCTATGAATGTAATTGAAACAGATTTCAGTGGGCAGGGATTACATAGCTCCACACTATAAGCCACAGCATGATGTTATTGGATCTGTGTATATTATCACAGAAAGGAATGGAAGATGGAAAAAATGATTAAAAAGGGAGCTTCAGTGTTCAGCACAATTCCCTAGCATGAGATGATGTTTAAGCAAGAGAAAGAAGAAACATGAGTCACTAATCCAATGACGAATCCAGCTACTGTCCCCTCCCCCAATGTCTCTGCAGTGCATACTCATAAGGATCACTGCATGAGTCAGACTGGCCATGATCAAGAGAATGAAAGACTCCAAATGCTGGAGAGGATGTGGAGAAAGAGGAATGCTCATTCACTGTTGGTGGGAATGCAAACTCCTGCAACCACTAAGGAAAGCAGTGTGGAGAATCCTCAAAAAATTAAAAATGAACCTACCATATGATTCAGTGATACCACTCCTTGGCATATACCCAAAGGACTCATCATACTGTAGAGATATTTGTACATCCATGTTTGTTGCTGCTCTTTTCACAATAGCTAAGAAATGGAAACAACGTAAATGTCCCTCAACTGATGGATGGTTAATGAAATTGTTGTACTATTCAATGGAGTTCTACTCAGCAGTAAGAAAAGATGAAATTATGAAATTTGCAGGTAAATGGATGGAGCTATAGAATGTTATACCAAGTGAAGTAACACAAACGCAGAAAAGCAAGTGGCGTGTTTTCACTCATTTGTGTCTGTAGCTCCAATCCCTTAAATGTGAGTGTATAAATTCTGATATAACAGCAGGAGCCAGGTAAAGGCAAAGGATACATGGAGGTAAAGGAAAAGAAACAACCTGAAAAAGGGATAGTAGGGAACAGATGCTACCTGAGGGAGGTGGAAAAATTTGTGAGTAATTGGCAGGGAGGAGAGGAGGGAGGGACATGCAAGGGACCATAGTGTGGGGGACCAAAGGAAGTCAGGAACAGAAAGATGGTGGGAGTCAGGATGTTTTGGGGGAAGGATGAGAATAATGGTGATACTGTGACTAGGAAAGGAGGGAGGAAGGAGGCCAGAGGGGAGAAAAGAGTAGAGATGAGTGAATCTCAGGGGGGATGGGCTAGCTAGAAAACCTAGAGGGAAAGTGATGCCCTAGAAACCCTATGAGAAATGCACCTAGAATGTTTGAGCACGGATGCATATATATACCTAGGAGCTGCTTGGAAGGGAACACAGTGAGAAAAGAAGAGAGCAATAAACATGGCATACAGCACTCATCAAAGAAACTTCTTTTTGCAACAGATGGAGGCTACCACAGAGCTGCACATCTGTTCAGGCACAGAGGACATACATCTGGGGGATGCCAGTACTAGGTGACACATCTGCAATCGAATCTCTACAACCAAGGCTCATGGAACTTAGCTGAATAAGGGGTAGAGAAAGGGCAAATGTATCCCTCAACTCTTACCAGGGAGGCTTCCTTGTACATCAGCGTGCAATACACACAGAAGGCCTCAACTAGCCAGGTTTTGGAGAATAAAGGACTGTAGAGTGTAGGTTGGGACTCCTATACAGAACCTCACCCACCCACAGCTCAGGGACTATTGCAGAAGAGGAGGCAGAAAGATTGTAAGAGCCAGGGCTGGTTCATGAACGGATGGCCACTGGAGGCTTGCTCATGTACACCTGCGTCAGTGGTGATATCCAACGTGGGACCCATGTCAGCTCAATTAAACAAGGGCCGAAAGGGGAGGTGAGAAATAGGTGGCAGGTCAGCACTAGACTGAGAACTATTTGAGACTGGTTGCTGCTGGGTGAGGGGGAGTATGACATATATAACCACTGGATGGGCTGACTAGACTCCAGTGGATGCATTTACACTGAACGACATTTGGGTACAAACATCTGAATGAATAGGACTCAGCATATTTGCCAGACTGCATAGGGTTCGGCTGGCAGGGGGGGCATGGATGGGGGAGGGGGTCTGGATGTGAGGGAGAAATTGTATGAAATTTTAAAAGCTCAATAAAAAAAATCACTGCATTATTCCATAAATATTCATTTCCTTCAAGTCTGAAAAAAATAATGTCTTCTATATGCCCAAAGGTTCTAAAGACAGAAAGGACATCAAAGTAGACTTTTCATTTATTTTGCTCATTTGTTAAAAATGAGGTCCCACTATGCAATGCAGGGTAGCCTTAAACTCATCATATTCCTCATGCTTGTCTTTCAAGTGCTGGAATCACAGGCATGTGATACCATGCCAAGTATCACTATGGAACTTAATGACATGATTCAAAGGATGAAATCTAAACTATTACAACTTATTTGCCCTTCATTTAGTTGCTTAGGCAACTTGAAGATAGTTATATGAGTTGTAAAAGGAAATAGATTTTATATAAAGGTAAAGAGGATGAAACAGAAGGAAATTAGATGTTTTACCCAGGGCCATATGAGTGTCAGGTTTACGTCAGGACCAAATCATGCTTTGACTTATTATTTATGAGTTTTCCCACCTGTGAATTCTTTACATTTGGGCCGGTGTCCTTGCACCGTAATGCATTTAATCGTCATTAAACCACCCTGTGCTATGAAGTCAGTTAGGAATGTGCAAATCTCCTTATTTGGTGAGTGAAGAGGATATTTATGCTCTTTGGGATTTTTAAAAGAAAAGTCTTTTTATAAACTTTTTCATCATTTTTTAGCGATATAGTGATTAGTTATTTGATTTGTCTATTTCTGGGCACAGAGGAATAGAGGACTCAAAGACGTATATTGAGATAGCATGCTCACAAACCTCAAAGGTGATTTGTTCTCTAAGAACAAAGCAAAAATATGCAACTTGGTGGAAAATAGACTTGGATGTGAATTATCAAGTTGAGAAAGATTACCTGTATGAAGACCATGAATTTTTGCTTAGAGATTCTGAAAGGATTGTAGCCACTATAATGGCATGAGTTCAATCTTCTCACTCTCAGAGTAGGGAAATATAATTTTATTAAGCTAATTACTTTGTAATAATTTATTATAGTAGTAGTAAGAAATTAATTCAGGGACATTATGGGTGAATGGGGAGTTTATTGAAGAGTAAATGAAGGAATGAGGAACTGAGGTAACTCAATTTCATTTACTTTTATTTTGTGGTAAACTATTACCATCCTTTAGTTCTTGTCAGCCTATTGATAATCTACTTTATGTTCTCATTGAGTAACAAAACTTAGCCCCCAGCACTGTTCAGTGGATCTCCCACAGCAATTCCAAAATGGCCTCTGATAAACTGTTGCTCTTGAAAAGTTTTGAGTCAGCACTTGACTTTGACACTGTTTGGGAGGATAGAAACACCAAATTTCTGACCCTTTAATTCAAGAATACCCAAGAATGTTTGAATCTTACAGAATGGAGAAGAGAAAGTTTAGGCTCACTCTCTTCCCTCTTAGTAGGGAAATCGGGATTGAGACAGTGTTTAGAAAAGAAAGCAGCTGTTTCCTTACACTGACTCTCAGGCACTTGAACATGGAAGATGGAATGTAGGAAAGAAAGGAACCTAAAATTGTGGTTTGAAAAATAAATAGTTTGCCCTTTGGCACCATTAGTGATAGACATGTTCGAATCTCAGATTCTTCTGGCTCATAGACTAGTACTTCCCTCAGCACCCCATTTTGGGGGACTCAAAGTAAAAAAAAAAACAAAAAAACAAAAAAACAAAAAACATGTCACATATAATTCAGCAGTTATGATAGATCTACTAGAATTTTCAGCCTTTCTATTGAGTACCTGTATCTCTATACAAATAGTAGAGCCTTCCTGACTGTTCTGTCATTGTTAAAGACAGGTGTGTAGCTGTTGGAAATTTTAAGCCACTTTACTCGGTAGGAGTTAACTGGGCAAACCTTACTGGAACATTGTGTGCACCATTTGGTTAATCTCAAAATAATTCTCTTTATGAGAAGTGAAATTTTTGTTATTTCTAGATTGCTTTCTTTGAAAAATCATTGTTCTTAGTAAATAACATTGTAAAACAAAATGTGTTCTTGTCACTATAATTTTATTAGTAGTGTTATGGAAAATAACAGTGCCTAATGCTTATCTTGTTCATATAACAGAAAAGATGTCAAAGTCACACACACACACACACACACACACACACACATTATATCGAACAATAATTAAGCAAGGTAGGATTCCATTTTATATATTCCTCAAGGAAATCTAGTCTTAGAAAGGAAAGGTACTTTGCATGATAAAGTCAGTCTGCAGCAAAGAAGCTTCATAGAAACCATTGCACTGAAAGTCTGCTAATTCCTAAATTGTGCATGTTGTCTAGTGAAAAATGTTGTCACTTGAAAATAAGAGATGTGCCTCTTTAACTTTGAAAGTTAAAGACATACCATGATTCAAAGTCTGTAACAGATGCTTGAGAATATTTATTAATTTGAATTTTCTCTTTGAGCTAAGGTAGTGAGTTTCCTTTCATAACCAAAGTTAGACATACACAACTACCACATAGAAAATGTAGATCAAATCCTACTCTAAAACTGTTGATAAGGAAATATAAGTTCTCTTTTCTAAAAAACGATTTAAATATATTTATGTGATATGTGTGTGTGTGTGTGTGTGTGTGTGTGTGTGTATGCCATGTGTATGTATGCCTGTCCAGGCTAAGAGTGTTGGGTCCCCAGAAGATAGAGTTATAGAAGGTTTGAGCTAACAGCTATGGGTGCTAGGAACTGAACTCAGATCCCCTGAAAGAGCAGCAAGCCCTCTTAACCACTGAGCTAGCTCTCCAGCTCTGTATAAGTCCACTTAAAGTTTAGCCCAAAAGCTTCCTGTCATGCAATGAAACTCTAACCTTCAAAGGTGACAGCCTTGGGAGGTCAATCCTTTGGGGAATGATTAGATGATGGGACTGGCACTCTTGTAAATGGAACTGGTGCTCTTAAAAGACACCCAAGTCAGACATTTTGGCCCATGCCTTTGAATTCCAGCACTCAGGAGAGAGAATGAGGTGGATCTCTGTGAGACACAGGACACTCTTGTCTACATAGCAAGTTCCAGGCCAGCTGGGGCTATAGGGAGACTGTGGAGAGAGAGAGAGAGAGAGAGAGAGAGAGAGAGAGAGAGAGAGAGAGATTAATTCTTCTCTCTCCACCATGGAAGACAGGGTGAAAATACTCTGATGAGCTAGAAAGCAAGCTATCAGTAGATACTACAGTTTTAATCCAGATCTTAGACTGAAATATCTAGACTGTGAGAACTAACTTTGGGATGTTTATACATCCCAAAGTGTATGACATTTTATCTACCCTATTTGCAAATGACAGCTTTTCTTTTTTGGACCCCAGTAGTCAAGATTAGTATCTCCAATGTGGTATCAGATATACTAGAGTGATATAAGTGTGTTATATAATTGTGACACTTAAGACTTTTCATTAAAAAATATTTTATTTATTATTTTTATGTGTATGTGTGTATTGCCTGCATGTAGGTAAGCATACCTGTGTTGTGCGATGCCCGTGGAGGACAGAAGAAGCTGTCAGATCCCCTGGAACTGGAGCTACAGACAGTTGTTAGCTGCCATGGGATTCAAACCTTCTAACTGCAGAGCAGCAAGTTCCCTTGTGGGGTATAAATACCCCTTTGGTAAATTTCTTCCCTGTCTAAAACCTGTTACTTGGTTTCTTGCTCCGTCCTTTTCGACAGTGCTCTCTCCCCTGCCTTCCTCTGGCTTACCGGGAGGTCCATTTTCACTTTGGGCCCTATTTTCTTTTGCACGTGCTCCCATCCTTTCATTTCGTTCGGTTTCTGATAGGCTGTCCTGGAGATCCTCTAGAACCATTTGCCCTTCTTCCTGACAGTAACCCGCGTGGAAGCATAGGGTGAGAAGCAGAATCACAAAGGCTCCCATAATCATGGCGAAAACAATTCCAGCAACCTCCATAACATCCATACCTCTCCGAACCTACCTGCAGTTCTGAATCCTCCTCTTGTATTGGAGGGGTCTTCGGGTGGCGCCAGCGATGTTGATTCCCGAGTCTCGGCACCAGCTGTCCCCGACCGCTTTCCGTCTCACTGGCAAGAACGACGGGTTTTGTACATTTCATATAATGGATCTTAATCAAATTTAGACTTCCCCTCCCATCTGTGTCTTCCCTAGAGCCCCACCACCACCACCACATTTCATGCATTCTGTCATGTGTGTTGTCCTATTGATCAAGCATTGGTACCCAGATGTCCCTTGGTGTGACTTTATCCACTGGAGTCTAGTCAGTCTAACTATAGTCACTCCCTTAAAGAAGATTTGCTCTCCTTCACCCTGCAGTAATCAGTTGCCAATAGTTCATCAGCTAAGGTTGGGATCTGCTTCTCAGTTCCCCATTTCTATTCTGGGTTTTCATTTGATTGAGTTGGCATGGGTCTTGTACATGCTGTCACCATTGTTACAAGTTCATATGAGCAAGGTGCCTGAGGCCTGAAAGTGTCTGCTTCTTTATGTTCATGCACCAACCCTGGCTCTTATAATCTTTCCACCCCCTCTTCCACCATGGTCCCTGAGCCATGAGTGGATGAGTTTTAAGACAGGAGTCCTATCCAGGGACACACGCTCTGCAGTCTTTTCTTCCCTATACCTTGGCCAGTTGTAGTCTTCTATGTCCATTGCACTCTGTTGTATGAGGAAGCTTTGCAGGTAAGAGTTGCAGGATTTGTTAGTATTCTCTATGTCCCCTACTCTGCTATGTTCCATGAGACTTAGGTGTAGAGGTTCCACTGTAGATGTATCACTTAGGACTGGGCATCTTTCAGACACTTACTCTCTGTGTGTGACCAGTTGTGGAACTCTGTAATAGCTTCTATCTGTTGCATACACACACATACACACACACACACACACACACACACACACACACATTTTTTTGATGAATGTTGTACTACAGTACACTTGTCCGTAAACATAAAGAACTATATTTAGCATCCAGAAAAAAATTTTATTTGTCTAGAGATATGACAGAGATAGGATTTTCTCTAGAATCCATGACCTCTCCAGCCATGTGTATTTTGCTATATTTACAGTGCCATCCATGAGTTCCCTCCCATTGAGAGGGCTTTATGTCCAATTATATAGCTGTTGATTACCCCCTTAAAAAAGTGTCACTACTGTACCAATATAGATAGTTTGCTGTGCCAGTCATTATGGTTATTAGACTTTACAGCTGGGTTGGACCATTGATTGATTTTCTCCCTTAGCAGCTTGCATAATGTCATCTAGAACTATGTGAGTTAGTCTTCATGGAGAAGACTTCCATGTCAGTTCCAGATCTATTGCTCCAAGTTCCATGTCTGAAGTGTGTCCTGTTTCCAGATATAGGGTCTTACTTTCAAGTTCTTGGAGGTAATCAAGGACTGTGTCAACAGCCTGTGCTATTTGGGGAATCTGTTGGACTACCCTAACCAACAACTCGAAGGGAGATTTTTCCTGTCTGGCAGTGTGTTTCTTGTTACATAGCCTTCAGGTAAACACATGTACTCATGTTCCAAGATTGTATGCTTACTTTTCATGGGATTTTTGAGTTAATAGATTTCCCTCTGTCTTTTTATACCACCTAAGCTTTATTTATCTTTCTTCTTTCTCTTTCTGTCTAACCTTACTCCACAGGTTTAAGTTCATCCCATTTTCCCCTTAAAACCTTTCTTGATTGGCATTCAGGTGGGCCTTTGAAATTTCCTCTTAATGCTACAAATTGTATATTCACATTGTTGAATTATGTCTTTATTTTTTTTTACAAATTTTGAAGTGCATGATTCAACCTTCATAAGCATTTTTCAAGTGACAGTTTTTGTACTCTTCTTCTGAGATTCCACTAAAAAATTAATCTACCTTGGGTCATATTTTAACCATTAAATTAGCTCTTGTGGCACCTCTGCTGCTTACAGGCTATAATGGCCTGGACCTCCACATGCAAGGATCCCTCTAGGCTCAGGCAGCCCAAAAGAGACTAAATGAACAGGTGCTGGAGAATGAAACCTCAGGAAACTTGGTGCTCCACCCTTGAATAGCCTTGGCTATTTCTGCTTCTAATTATATTTTCCAATATTTATTTTTATTTACTTTTTGTACATTTCATACAAAATATCTTAACCATCTCTATACCCACCCCATCCACATCCTGTTATATTCCCCTGACAGATTTCATGCATTCTGTCATATATGTTAAGACCTAATGAATAAAGTTTGTATATCCAAATATCTCTCAGTGCATGTTCGTCCACTGGAGCTTAGTCAGCCTATCTAGAGTTCCTCCCTTAAAAAAGATCAACTGTCCCTCACCCAGCAGTAATCAGCTGACAATAGTTCTTTGACTAAATTTGGGGTCTACTGAATATTTCCTCAGTTTTACGCTGGGTTTTTGTCTGATTGTATTCACGGGTCTTGTGCCTGCTGATACCATTCTTAAGATAACTTGATGAACTGGGTTGGGCAAGGATCAAATTTTGGGGTAAATAAAGAAGCAGAATCTCCAAGAGACACAACACTCACCTAAGACACTACTGACAAAAAACTGTGTAAATGGACACCAAACTCAGGTCCTGTGACTCTGGGGTTTTGCTGTTGTTTGTTGTTATTGTCAGCTGTTGCCAACTTGGTAGAAATGGCTAAACATGCAGAAATTTCTACACATCCCTGGAGTGCACACACACAAAGGATGGCTACCCTTAGCCTACACTAATAAGATGAACTTCTATTTGCTCTATGGTTGGGCCAACAGAACAAACATGATGGCTGTGCCCGTGCTATGTAGATATTTTCCCCTAACATTTCTATATTAAGATGTATCTCAGTTTCTCTATATGAATATCTTGTCTGCAACAAGGCTTTGTAGTTCCTATAATTTTCATTTTTTTAATAACTTCATTTGTTATTTTTATTTTATATGTATGAGTGTTTTGTCTGCATGTTTGTTAAGTGCCTCTGTGTTGGGCAAAGCCCACAGAGACCATAAGAGGGCATTGGATCCCCCGGAACTGAAATTATAGACAGCTGTTAGCTGCCATGTGGGTGCTAAGAATAGACTCCCAGTTCTCTGGAAGGGCAGCCAGTGCTCATAACTGCTGATCCATCTCTCTAGTCCTTATCTCCTATAATTTGATATATCATACTGATTATCAAACTAATCAGTAGCTTTCAGTTTTGTAAATTAGACAACAATACATGCTATGACCCACTCTTTCATTTTTAAAAAATTGTTATTTTATTTATTCATTCATTTATTGTGTGTGTGTGTGTGTGTTCACCTTCATATACTTGTGCCATGGAACACGTGTGGAGGTCAGAGAACAGCTTGCAGGAGTTGGTTCTCTGCCTGATCAGGTTTGCCAGCACATTTACATGTTGAACCATTTCATGGGCCCTTACTTAGTCTTTCTGTTTACAGAGCTTGACACTGGCTTTCATTTCTATAAATTAGGGTGATCTTTGGATCTCTAATTTCACGTTCTTTGACCTTTGTCATGAAATTAGGTTCATTGTACCAACAACCCTACCTGTATAATTCCAATCCAGATGGTACAGTCTTTGGGATTTTTTTATATTGTGCTCGGCACTGAATGTCATTATTATCTGCACTTCCTCCTCTTGTATTTTAGTTATTTTTCAAACATCTTTTTGACCTCTTGAGCTTTGAGATGAATTTTTCATCTGAAAACTCTTATCCTTATTACAAAAAGGGTTGTTGAAGCTCATAAGTTTGAGGCCTGCAAGATACTAACTCCTTTTAGCTAATAACTAGAAAAGCAGGAGGTAAGTCAGTGACCCACATCCTATAGGAAGTAGCAATGGTACCATCTAGACTTGTAGCCACTCTGCTGTGCTTCCCATGGGCATGTACTTCTCCAAGGAAAAGTATGAGTTAAACTAAACTCAGTGTCCTTCTACCCATGTAGTCCTTCAGAAAGAAGCAAGAAGCATCAGCACACAGGATAAATCTTTGCCAATCATGGACAAGAAACCAAAGAACAACACAGTAAGTCAGAGCACCTTGGAATGTACTGTGATTATTTGCTTTCATGGGTAGTTACACTGTGGGCCCTAAACAAATCCAGAGACAACTGTTTTTGACAAATGTTATTACCTAAAAATAAAGACTGTTGCTCTTTACCACTTCATTTTATAACTTAATCAGTACTCAGAAAAAAATAAATAAATAAAAGCAGACTCCATAGTCCTGGTGCTGTTCCCCCTGGGACATGTTGAAAATGAAAAAGAAATCAGCAGCCTGAGTGGACTTGGTTTCATATTCTTTCATAGCGACTGAAGCCAGTGAGTATGAAGCATAGTGAGTCTCTGGGACTGGTTTCAAAAGCAGTTTTAAAATTCACTTTTAAAATTCACTGTATTTGGAGGTAGGACTGAGTAAATATTTTTTCTTTAAAAAATAGTAAATAACTAGACTTTATGGGCCAAGAGGACAGGTGTAAGGTATCATGTGGGTACTGTGTACTAACAGAAACAAGAAACACATTTCAGTACCCAGAGCTATTGGGCTGGAGTGGTTAAAGGGGTCCAGGTACCTATTCTTTGAAGAGGGTCAACACTGGCCAGAAAGCCAGACAGAAGGAGGTGTGCTGTCCTGTTTGCCTTAATCTTGGTGACTTCAGGACCTGGATGTGCTTTGTTCTTCACTCATCTTGTTGTGCCCTGCCTTCTCCACTAGGTTATTTACCTAAGTGAGCATGATCACTGAGTTACTGATTTGCAGACTAAAGTTTCCACCACTTGTCTCTAGTAGTTGCCAAGTAGCTGACACCACTAGGTGTATGTGACAGGTGAGGGAAGTGTATTCCAGTAGCAGGCTTAGCTGCTGGTCAGATACAAAGTGCAATGCAGAACTGAAGTGGAGAGAAACCACAGTTTGGTTTCCACAGTTGGAATTGCTCATTTGCTGGAGAAGTGGCAGTAGACAGCACAGAAGCAGGAAATGGGATGGATTTTGCTCCAAAGCAACCAATGATTTAGAGCCTGGCAGGTTATGGACAGGATTACATTGAAAAGATACACTGAAATATAATAGAAACTGGACAGAGAAACCTACACAGCAGTGGGAAAGAAAGATCCAATTGCGGGAAGGTGAATGTAGAATAAAAGGCAGAATTTGAAAGGTTTAGGACTTAGGACATGATTAGCTCCATGAAAGTTGAAGGTAATTTCCTAAGCAGGTGCTTCATAGTGACTTAGAAGTGGGATGTTTCATAATCTAAGCCAATGCGTTTCTTTCTGTTTACCTGTGAAATGATTATTCATTCTTGTCCAGTGCCACATAAATTGTGGGAGTCCTCTGTTGGAGAAGAGCGCTTGCCTCATTATCAGGCTTGGTCATATAACTTTCTTTGACTAATGAAGGCTAAAACCCAAATGATATAATGCTAGGTTGAAGTAAAATTTCTCTGCATCTATTTTATTCCCTGTCACTAATTATTACGGTTTCTCTTGGAATTTGGATTTGGTGCTGAATCACACTGTCACTTAGCCCATGAATCATGAACCGAAATATTGAAAACTTGGGTTTTCTTAAGCCTCTGAGAATTTTATATAGTTTGTTATTGTAGCAAAACTTACTAGTACCCAGGGACAATTTATTATTTTTCATTATTAAAATGTATTATTTAGTAATTTTATACATATATACAATGAATTTAGATCATATCTACCCTCTACTCCCTCTCTAACAACTCTTCCCAGAGCCCCCTGCACATCCTCTTCTCTTCCTCCCCCTCCTGCTCCCCCTCTTGCTCACCTTCACCTCCCCATCCTCCTCCCCCATTTTCTCCTCCCCCTCCTCCTCGTCCTCCTCGTCCTCCTCTTCTTCCTCTTCGTCTTTGTAGTCTTCTTCTTTCCCACTATGTCCAATTACTGATGCTCATATATGCATATACACAGAGTCATCCATCCATGTCTTATGTTGCCTAGGCTGGCCTTCAACTCCCTAGACAAATAAGATGACCTTGATTCCTGATCCTGTTACCAATACTTCCCAAGTATTATAATTTCCACACCCAGCTTCACAGGAACAATTTAGAAATGCAGAAAGTAATGTTGCATTTGTGGCAACTGTTGCTGTTTTATCAAATCTCAGGTTCCATGTTGAGACTTGGGAACAGAATGCTCATTTCATGATAAGTCAAACAAGGACATGATACATTGAGACTTTACTCCCAACATTTTTGATTTGATGCCAGGATAAAGATTTAGATTTCAAGAAATAGCTCAGGTTAATCACAAGACAAGGACTATGATATTTATCTTAACTCCAAGTTGGGTCGTTCATCCATCTATCTGTGCATTACAAGTTGCCTTATTTATTCTATGAAGCAGCCTAGAGCTAGGGATCCAGAGACAATGTGATCCTTGAGGGTATCACTATACAAGAGGAAAGATATACATATAAGCAAAATGTCCCAAATAGTATGTTAAATACTGTGTTACTAAGTGTAATAAGGAGACAAATGAAGATCAGTTACTCACTGTAAGGCGACGTCATGAAGTGGCATTAGCTGTAGAGACAAAACTCCTAGTGGCCTTTCTTGAAGGGCATTTATAAAATGTGTTAAGAAGATTGAACCTAGTACAGTGGATACTTTCAAAGTAAAATGTTGAATGAAATTCTGAAAACTATCCAAAGATGCTTAGTATTTGAATGAAACATTCCCGATCATTCTCTGGCACACAAACTGAAGTTCAAGAACCAAGATCCCCATGAGAGAGCATAGAAGTGGATGGGTATAGGTGAGTGGGGTAGACAAGAAAGAAAACCCTGAATACAGACAGGGCTCTGGTTGAGAGCACAGGAGACAAAATGTCTAGAAACAACAGGTGTTGACAGGACATTCTCCCTGTCTTGGGGACCTACAGGATTTTGTACTCTGGCTTTTGATACTGAACTTATCCTTAGACCATGTGTTGTTACCTACCAGTTTGGAGATTTGCTTACTGCATTTTTGGAATGAAGTTTTGAAAGTTTATTTTATGTGTATGATTATTTTGCCTGCATGTATGTAAGTGTACCACATGCATGCAATGCCTGTGGATGCTCAAAGAGGGCATTAGGTCCCCTGGAATGGGAGTTACAAATGGTTGTTAGCCACCATGTTGGTGCTAGAAACTGAATCTGGGTCCACTGTGAGGACAGCTAGTGCTCTTAACAGCTCTGAACTATCTTACCTGCCCTGGAATGAATTTTTAAGAGCAATTGCTATGATATAATTTTATGAACTTGAAGGACTTAGGGTTTCTAATTAGGTTGCTATAGCACATAGCTAAATTACTACAAATGTCATCCCTTTGTTCTCTTTTTGATGTAAAAATTTAGGACAGTCAGCAATATATACAATTTAATCTTAACACAGGCAGAAGATGATCATGGTGACAGAAAGGTCTGGTTTTCATTAACCTAAAATCTGCTTAGTCAAGCAGCTCCTCTGTCACACCGCTCGCTTCCAAAAGTATGTTTCTGTCTTTCAAGAAAGCTGTTAATTTAGCAGTTAGCTGTCCACAAAAATGTAATTACTCTGCCTCAGGATGGTTAGTGAGTTGGTCATGCCCAAGGGCTAGCCTTGACCATATGGAATGACCTCTCCTGGCACAATCTGAGGTTTCAGGGATTCCATATTATTGTAACACTCGATAACAAAGACAGTTGCTTTCTAGTCTTATCACTGATCTCCTTATTGGGATTCCCTATTTATTTAAAGAGAATATTGACTGAATATTTCTGTCCTGTCAACTCAATGACTGAATTCCTTGCCTTGACCCTCCTATTCCTGCTTTTTATGTAGATATATTCATGATTCCAGTGGGAGGTCTATCCCAACATCCCAGCTTAGACAATCATACTCAAGTAGCAAATAGTAAAAGAAAGATGAAAATAATCAAGGAAAGCACTAGTGATCAACCTTCACTGAATATTTACCCTGTATAGGGCATCACACTGATCCTGAGATCTGTCAGTCCTGTTAAATATTCATGGAAGTTAAACCAAAAGTTAACAAGTTTAACTATGTTAAAGCTGCAATTACAGATAAGGGAATTGAGTCAGTGAAAAAAAGGGTCAGTCTTAATATCAAAACTGAGTCATGACATAGATTTTCTAACCTTAGTCTGATTTGAAAGCTATTTTTATAACATCCTAAACAACACTGACCTGAGCTTGAACAATCGTTACCCTTTTGTACCTGTAATCTTTGTCCCTAGGGCTCAGGACTGGGTCTCTAGTCATATGCGCCACTTCTGTGTTCTTGTTTCCTAGACATGAAGGGCATTCTGAGATATTTCCTCTGAAGTGAAATATTCCTACCTAGAAGCAAAAAGGAGGCCAATAAAACTAAGGAAGTATGTGAAATATAGATTAAAAAAATAAACAAAATATAACAGGATCAAGAAGCTCCTAAAACTTACAAGTTATATAAAGCCCCTTCCCATGGCTTTATAAACAGTGCTAGAGATTCTGGGTCAGTAAGCTTCTGTAAGGCATCCAGGGAGCTCCTGGGATGCACCTTCTGTGATTTAACACTATTTGGGTGGATTTTTGAGTGACCCAGCTTCCTCTGAGTCATTAATGCCCTAGTAAGTGACCTCAAATACAGTAACTGATCCATCAAGCTAGGTTTGGGTAGACCATTTCTTCAGCCTGTTGCCAGTACACTGATCTGGGCAGCATCTGATTTGTTAATGTCTCTATAGTAAAGTTATATAATAAACTAAATTCTCAAGGCTGGTTTTCCCTGCTTTATGTGGTCTCACTGTGGATAATCATCTAACATAAATCCTATTTAATTCTCAACTCTTATGAATTAACTACTTCAGATTCTTCACAGCTGAGCTTGATCCACCAATGATAACCAAAGTCTATTCTCCCTGTTAACAGAAGGCTGCATTCTGTCTTGATCTAGGAGATGAAACTAAATACATGATGTGATTGTCTCATTCATGGAACAAGCACCCTGTAAGAGTTGACTTCTTAGATCTCACTATTCATAGCCTTGGTCATGAGCAAACTTTTTTGATGACTTCTTCTCTCTCCTGTTGCATTGGATGTGTAAGATTTTCAATTCCATGAGTTCATATCTACCTCTAACCTCATTTCCCACCCTAGGTCTCTGAAGTGATTAAAGCCTCTTCTTTGATATTTCTTTTTCTGGCTCTACTCCTATCTAAGCACCTGAATCCTCACTAGCTTAGTTCTTCCTCATGCCTTTACCTTATGATTCAGGCAGCTGCAAATCCTAGAAGTACTCTTAATTACCCCTGCCTTTGACATTCATACAGATATGGCCTATGGGTTTCCATGCCATCCTAGTTTGCTTACTGATGCTGTGACACTCTGACCAAAGGCAATTTAAGGTGGAAAGGATTTATTTCACCTTACAGTTCAAGAGCCATTATTGAGGGAAGTCAGGGTAGAAATTCAAGCAAGGCAGGAACCTGAAGCAGCAATCATGAAGGGATTCTGCTTGATGCCTTACCCTCTGGCTCATGCTCTAATACCTTTCTTATAGAGGCCAGGCCCACCTGCCTAGGGGTGGTACTGCCCACAGAGGACTATGACCCTTCCATATCAAAGATTAATCAAGACAGTTCCCTACAGACATGCTCACAGGCCAATCTGATAGAAAAAAATCCTCAACTGGGGTTCTCTCTCTTCAGGTAATTCTTGTTTACCAAGTTGACAATAAAATTAGGCAGTGTACATGTTTTCATGACCTTAGAGGTTCTTTCTTTTCCTTCATTTCCATTGTTACTTTCATAGTTCTAGATGCTCAATTTCTTTTTAAAACTTTAAAAGAAATATTTACTATTTTTTAACAAAAACTTTAATGAGAATTTCATACATGTGCATAAGGTATTTTGATCAAATCCATGCCCACTCCCTCCCTTCGAACATTCCCCCTTCTGAAGAAGTAACCCTAAATTCTTTTAAGGATTAGTTACAAGCTCCTAAATACTTTTGGCAATTTTTGGCCTTGGAACAGAGTATGTTGCTAACAGGCCCAAGGACATTTTGACTTTTAGCCAAGAAACTGGCTACATTTCTTTGGGGTCTTTTCACCCTAAGTGCCTAGCCAATTTCTACCTCCTATTCTTATCAGGCCATCCTCTGAAGGGGTTACCCAAATTGCCAATAGGGAATAGGGACTCTGACTACTCTGGTTTCTTCCATGCTGAAGAAAAGGGATGCAGGGTGAGGCAATCCTAGGTAGAGGGATTGACATACCTAGGTAGAGGGATTTTCAGTTGAGGAAATGCTTCCATTGAATTGACCAATGGACAAACCTGTGGGATAATTTCCTGATTATTGAGTGATGTGGGAGGGCCTAGTCCACTGTGGGCAATGCCACCCCTCAGCATGTTCTCCTGTATTATAGAAAAAAAGCAGGCTGAGCACAGACCAGGGGAGCAAGACAGTAAGTAGCACTACTCCATGGTTTTTGTTCCAGGTTCCTGTCCTGAGTTCCTGCCTTGGCTTTCCTTGATGACGAACTGTACTGTAAGTCTAATAAACCCTTTTCTCTCTACCTTAGTTTTGGCTAGTGTTTTTATTACAGCAATAGAGGGTAACTAGGACATTCTCTACACACTAACTATGGACAGACTTGCTCTGGGGAATGGCTGGGGACACTGACAGACCAGTGGGCCCTAACATGGATGACAGAGTATATGTCTTCCAGTGGGAGGGCTATGGAAGAGTGCCAGTGGGGATGGGGGTATAAAAATGATTAAGATTGTTTGAGATGTTCTGTAGGAAATACACAAAAAAATTCAATTATATATATACATTTATGGGGGGAAAATTGAGAATACTTACAAGGGAGTGGAGGTATTCAGAATGTAGAAAAAGAGCTTGCAGTTCTGTGCATTAACAAGGGTCCTGAGTGATCCCATGGCAGAGTCTAGGTTGGATTGGTCCTTCAGAACTATGTAATCTTGAGGTACATTGGCAAGTCACTGGATTTGAGCTGCTACTTTGAAGGAGGAGAACCTTGGACAAAGGTGATTCTGGGAAAACCATTACCTCCAGTACTCACAGTAGCTAGAGGTGTGAAAGCATTGATGCCCAGGATGCTTGCACAGTGCAGGACCACATTGCATAGGTCTCAGAGGAAGTTACTGGGGGCGCAGCCTGGCTTGCTTTGAAAGTCTGAAGAATACTTCCACACTGCTGAGGAGTGCATGATCAGTGCGTGACCATGCTTAAGATACACCCTTGGGGGGACGGGGGGGGGAGTGGCGATTTCCAGGTGCCTTTATAAGCTTTCTAACACCTTCAATAAATGAGTCCCTGCTTGACTAGACTCCCTGTTGCATCTGAGTGTCCCCAGTACTGGGTGCAGTGTGGGCTGGCGAATGGCGTGCTTACTCATCCCCAATTATCACTCCGTGGGGGTCGCTGGTTCGAACCCCTGGGAACTGGCGCTCAACATGGCACTTGAAGGAAGGTGAAAAGAAGAAATGAAAGAAGAAAGAAAGAAGGGAAACGGATTGGGGCCAATCAAGAGGTTTGGGGTAAGCAAGATCCTAAATATGGGTAACGCAACTTTTAAGTTTGAAGACCCAGCACTTAAAGTGCTGAGAAATTTGCTTAAAAGCAGGGGATTGGATTTGTCAGATCCTGTAGCTCAAAAGGTTTGGGCAGAGGCGATTGATTTGGCTCCCTGGCTACTTGGGGCTAATGTTTTTTACTGGGGATACATGGGAATCATGGGAAGAGTTTGAGGAAGAAGGCAAAAATGCAACAGAAGTGAAATCAAAAGTGGCCAAAGTAACAAGCGGTACCTCAGGTGCATCCTGGCCCGCTTCAGAGCCTCCCGGGCAGAAAGGCGGGTTGGAGCGGACCGCACAGGGTCTGCGGCTAAAGCTGCCCACCTCACCCACCTTGAACTAACGTGTGAGCAGGTCAGGGGCCTGTGGGAAAGCTGGGCAGGCACCGACCCCCAGCTGGCGACCCGCCTGAATCAGGGGCCATGCAAAAGCCTCGTGGGACCAGTGCCCCAGCTGCCGGGTACATTTGAAAAAAAAAAAAAACTTAAAAAAAAAAGAAAAAAAGAAAACCACCTTTGGCTGAAAAGGCCCAGTTCAGGGAAGGTGGCTCAGGGAGGGACCCCACCCCTTCTGTTCCATGGGTGGCAGGGAAACCACCCCTGACCCCAAGTGCTACAGCCCACCGGCAGCAGAACTCACCAAATCCCAGGCCCAGGGAGTTCTTTGTAAAGCCTACAATGTTTTCACTGACTGGGGCAGATGTGGAGAAACCAAAAAGCAGCTCAATTCAAGGAACTCATGGCCATTTCTTTTTGACAGTACTCAGACTCGTATGCTCCTTAAAGAGAGAGAAGCCCCTATTTTCTTATAGCATCTTAGGGGGCACCAAGGATTGCCTGGGCTTTTATCCCTAGGCAATGCAGAGGCAGACAGGTACCGCCTCTGCAACAGCCAGGGGTAAACCCCAGGGGACTCAAG
>NW_008352891.1:1229736-1251200 GCF_000622305.1 Nannospalax galili
GCTCATACAGGAGAGAAGTCTAAACATGCTCAGTCTCATTTTCTCCAGTGCTTTGCTATGTTGGGACTGCCCCAAAGAATTAAAACTGATAATGAACCCTGTTTTTTGAGTAAAAATTTGCAAGATTTCTTTTCACTTTGGGGAATTCAACACAATACAGGAATTCTCTACAATCCCCAAGGTCAATCCATTATAGAACGCAACCATCAAATCCTAAAAATTCAATTACAAAAACAGAAAGGGAGAATTAGCTCCCCACCAACAGTTGGGTATGGTCTTATTCACTATTAATGTTCTTAATTTTCAAGAAAATCAGTTGGAATCCCAGTTTCAGAAGCATTGGGGATGACAGGAGCAGAGACCTGAGGTATGGGTAAGATGGAAGGACCCCATTACTGGGCAATGGAAAGGACCAGATCCATTGCTAACCATGGGTCAAGGCTTTGGGTGTGTCTAACCTACAGGATATTCAAACCCCATATGGGTGCCTGAGAAACACCTTAAGTGGGTAGGCCAGGATCTGACTGACTAGCATGACGGTCCATGGACAATAGTTCATGAGACAAAATTCTATTTATTTATATCCATCTGAGGTGAAGGACCCAGTTCCTTGACTTCATTGCCAGTCAGCCTCTTTGAAAACTGGCTGATTGGCTAAAAGGTACATGGTCCCAGAAGTATTTCAACATGTCCTATGCCATGACTTGCTTTGTTTCTCTTGATAATGCTTATCTTTAAGTGTCTTTACCAGATAATTTGGCAACAGAGGACCCTTGGAACAGCCACGGCCTACCTCCTCATGACTACGGACTTCCCCAGGACCCCCTCCAGTTGCCCATGCTTGGCTAACCGAGTTAGGCAGAGACTAAGACTGTCACAGGCTGGCATTACCCACATGGCTGCCCTTAATCGTGATGCATTTTTAGCCAAAGATGGGTAACATGTCCCATGACAAGTACTCCTAAGACAGGACATGCACATTGCTAGGTGCATGATCCAATGACAGGCAAAGCTTGATCAGAGGTGACACAACCTAAGACAGGCAAAAATGCATAAGATTAGAGGAAGGAGATAGCCATCTCTCCTCAGGGAGCCACCTATGAGGTGGGTAACCCATGAAATAAAGTCAGTCTGGCCTTAAAATAAAAATAAAAAGGGGGATATGTGGGGACCTAAAGGCCCCACCTTGCATAGGTCTGAAAGGAAGTTACTGGGGGCGCGGCCTGGCTTGCTTTGAAAGTCTGAAGAATACTTCTGCACTGCTGAGGAGTGCATGATCAGCATGTGACCATCCTTAAGATACACCCTCAGGGGTGGTGGGGGGATTTCCAGGTGCCTTTATAAGCTTTGTAACACCTGCAATAAATGAGTCCTTATTTGACTAAACTCCCCATTGTGTCTGAGTGTCCCCAGTACTGGGGGCAGTGTGGGCTGGTGAACAGCATGCTTACTCATCCCCAATCATCACCTCCCTGGGGGTTGCTGGTTTGAACCCCCGCAATCCAGAATTCTTCATTTGCACCCAGTGTTTCCTTGACAATTCTAGAAAGATAGCCAGCCTCATAAAAGAATTGGTGTGGATATATTTTTACCCCAAAGCAAATGTCAGTCTTCTATGACCCATGGTCATGTATTGTTTGAGAGCAGTTGCTGTGTTCCCAACATTTCTGTACCCCATACAGCCCTTGGTGATGTGCTTTCTTAACAATAGGTAGTTAATAAACCTTTAAGTGTCTGGCTTGCTGACTAATACACAAATGATTTGTAGAAGGAGCTAAATAAATTATCCCTGTACATCACTGACAGTAACACACAGTATTTTTTTTCTGAAGAGACAGATATTACTTAAAAAAATTTGTATATAGGCCTATAGAGTTTGATTTGTGCCCTCAAATGTCCTTCAGAGTAGGCCCATCTACTGGGCCCACCAAGAGTCCCATCCCTGTAAGACAGTGTCTCCCCCTGGTCCCAGCAGCCACCAATTGTCAAAAGTTCCTTAGGTTGGGTTGGGATTTCTTCTCCACTTACCCATGTCTATGCTGGGATTTTGTCTGGTTTGAGCTGCATAGGACTTGTGAATGCTACTACCACTGCTGTGAGTTCATTTAAGTAAATGAAACTGTCTGGAAGACTCTGTTTTCCTGTGGTCATCCACCCCCTCTGGCTCTTACAATCTTTCTGCCTCCTCTTTTGCAATGATCTCTGTGAGTTTAGGAGACAGAGTTTTGAAATATATGTCCTAATCAAAGACAAGCACTCTGCAGCCTTTTGTTCACTGTACATTGGCCAATTGTGGTTTTCTGTGTTATTTACCATCTGCTGCATAAGGAAGTTTTTCCCCTTGAGAGTTTAGAGGTTCATTCATTCTATATGCAGAAGTTGCATTGAAGATATGTCTCTAGGGTTAAGCATTTCAGAGACATTTACTCTGTGAATTTGACCAGTTCTGAAACTCTCTAATATCTCCAATCATTTGCAAAAAGAAGTTTTTTTGATGAGTGGCAAGAGGTACACATCTCTGTAAATATGAGGATGCATATTTTGATCAGAGGATGTGACAAAAGTAGGTTTTTTTTTTCCCCCTAGGACCTATGACCTCTAGAGATACGTGTACTTGGTTATGTTTACTGCAATAGCTAAGGGATGAAAGTGAGGAGGCTAATAATATTTATTCCTTAGAGAAAAAGAAAATTTGACTGTGAGTAAGAAGGGGAATGGTAAGTGTTTTTCTATTACCTCTAACCTGAGTGACTTAAGGATAACACAGAGCTTTGTGAAGGCCCTTGAAAGTGTTCTGATATGGGGAGTCCCTCTGGCAACTAATTCAATACCAACCTATGAAAGGAACTGCATGAACCTCTAGGAATAAAGAACCAATCAAGAGGTGTGCCCTGTTCCTACAGGGTCTGTGTGGGAGGGAAGTCAGGGCATACAATATAAGGCCATGTGAAGTTTGCCAGTGTCGAAAATGAACATGATACTCTGGATCTTGGAACAAAGTGCACAATGCTGAAGATTCCCTGCAGGCCCTGGGATCTTTTCAATGATGACATTCGACTGAGATCAGAAAAGATGAGGAATATTTTTCTGGATGGCTTCATGGAAAGTAGTTCTTCAAGTTGAAGTATACGTTTCTATGAGAATCCAATGATGTGAAACAATATGATCAGATAATGACATAGGGTTATGATGGCCAGGAGAAAGCCATGGACATGAGTCTTATGGTGGAAGTTGGGTTGAGTCTGTTAGACTTTATATGATGGGAACAGAGAGCTCAGAGGGGATGATGAAAAGGACACACTCTTGGGAAATCTAACAGAGGGTGTCTTAGACATTAATGCTTGGAAAATTAGAATATTTTATGTTAAAGAACATTTTATGCTAGTGTAAAATCAATTACATGTTTCTGAAATGAAATGTCTCTCAAATTAAAATGTGTTAGCTTTAAGGAAAAATATCTATTGGTCCATGGAAGATAGAATGCATAGGTACAAAGTGCCCTCAATCTCCAATGAATTATGAGGATAGATACAGACTTGGTTTTGTGTGTTATTTGTATTAATAGGTACAGAAACAAAGAGAAGCTTCATTTATAAGGACTGAGCTGATCTGAATAAAGATGCCTACTGTTTGCCTCTGAAAAGGCATCATTTTCTCACTTTGTGTGGGCGTGACATTTCACTTCTGACAAGGCAATCATAATCCTGTAAATGTTGCCTCCTGGTCCTGAAAGGGACAACTGAATCAGGAATTTGGAAAGTCAGATACATGGGGACTTGATAATTTAGGCCTACTTAAGTACAGGAATCCTGTACTTAAATAGATGTCATTACTATTAGAACTACTTGTTGCATGGAGAAAAATGCCACCAGAATTCATCCATCCCATTGTTCTTCTCTTGAACAGAATCTGTAATAATTTGTATGACTGATTTCTTTCTTTGGGTAAGTCTATCTGGAAAGAGTATATGTGTACCAATTACTGACTTCCCCTAAGATTTTCTATATCTCATTTACTTTATACCAGACAGCTACTTTGAATATTTGAGTATTTCTAATACTTTTGGTTCCTTATGATCAATGGGATATTATGTTATCTGTATCATTTTAACATGAAGTGTGATGGTTTGAATGAAAATGTCCCCCATAGGCACCAGGTGTTTGAACATTTTGTCCCCAGATGATGGCGCTGTTTTGGGAGGTTTTAGAAGGTGTGGCTATCCTGAAGGAAGCACGTCACTGGGGGTTGGGCTTAAAGAGTTCTTAAGCCTTGCCAGATCTCCAGTCGTTCTCTTGCTTCCTGTGCCTGCTTGATGTGAGAGCTTAGCTTCTGCTCCTGCTCCAGCCACCCTGCCTCCCCACCATGACAGACTGTAATTCCCCTGGAACTGTAAGCTTAAATAAACTCTTCCTTCTAAAAATTGCTTGGATAAGTGTTTCTATCACAGCAACAGAAAAGTGACCAATATAGTAATTGGTACCAAGAGTGGGGTGTTGGCTGTGAAGAACCTGACCATGTGGGGTTTTGGAAAAATGTGGAAGACTTTGGAAGTTTGGGCTAGAAAAATGGTTGATTGCTGTAAGCAGAGCTTAACAGGCCATCCTAATAAACACCTGGAAGAAAGTAGTGCTGAGGACAATGTGGTTCCAGAGGGAAATAAGGACTTAAGCAGCACTTAGGATATTTTGACAAACAGTTTAGCTAGAGTCTGCCCTCGATCTAAAAGCTTGCTTGAGGCTAAGTTGAAAAACAATGGACTAATTTCTCTACAGAAGAAATTTCAAGACAGCCTAATGTGGAAATGGTGGCGTGGATATTAATGGTGAATATTATGCAGATCTACAGTGAAAAAGAGCAAATGGGGCAGAAAGAAATACAGTTTGGTTTGAAAAAGAGCACTAGGAAGATAAACGTTGGTGCCTTGGCATGTGCTAGAGAAGATCCCTTTCATAAGGAGATTAAAGTGATTAAGGAGGGGCCTAGAGATTTGGACTTAAAGAGTGGAGGGAGTGCCTCCAGGGTAAGACCACACCCAGTTAATCCTCCAACTTGTGAAAAGAAAATCCTACAGGGACCATGGAAGAGAAAAGCTTCTAAAATGGATAAAGCAGGCTGGAGTCCACCCCAAACTTGCAGTCAAACTTGGCAGTGTTGTTGACCCAGTGCTGGCTTTAGAGGCATGAAAGATGGAAGAGTGAAGGGGGGGTCATCAATTCTTCCTCCAAGATTTCAGAGAGCCTCAGAAGCCAGGAAGCATGAAGCAGGGGTGTCCCTGCCTAGAGAACACCCTGATAGGCCATTGCTTTAAGTTGTGAAGGTGAAGCCTGGTTGGCAATAGAGACCCCAAGAAAATGTCCGTGATTCCAGAGCTGTGAGACATCTGCCAAGAAGACTTGAACACAGGGAGTGGTACCAGGACAAGAGAGAGATGTGTGTTGCATGCAGCAAAGCTAGAGAGGCTGAGCCATCTAAGCCCTTTGGAAGTAAAGTCCCAGAAGTTGGACTTGTAGCTACTGGATTTAATGTTTGCCCTGCTGTTTTTCGGTCTTGTTTTGGTCCAGTGTTTCCTTACTATGCCTCAATTCCTCCCTTTTGGAATGGTAATGTGTATTTGGTTCCACTGTATATTGGGAGTATGTAATTTGTCTTTTGATTTTATAAAGGCTTACAGTTAAGATATTTACCTGAGTCCACTTTGGACTGTGGATTTTTGAATAGTATTGAGATGGATAGTGACTATGGGGACTTTTAAAGTTGGACTAAATGCATTTTGCATTTTATATGGTCATAAGCCTATGGGGGCCAGGGGCTAGAATGTGGTGGTTTGAATGAAAATGTCCCCCATAGGCTCTAAGTGTTTGGACATTTTGTCCCCAGATTATGGTACTGTTTTGGGAGATTTTAGAAGGTGTGGCTATCCTGGAGGAAGCATGTTACTGGGAGTGGGCTTACAGAGTTCTTAAACCTTGCCAGATCTCCAGTCACTCTCTCACTTCCTGTGCCTGTGTGATGCGAGAGCTTAGCTTCTGCTGCTCCTGTTCCAGGCACCTCCAGCCACCCTGCCTCCCCACCACGACTGTAATTCCCCTGGAACCATAAGCTCAAATAAACTGTTCCTTCTATAAATTGCTTGGGTCAGTGTTTCTATCACAGCAACAGAAAAGTGACTAATACACAGAGTATATTAGAACACCTTGAATTTACAGATAATTCCCTGTGGTGAAGATAAAGGAAACTAACTAAATTGCATATCCACAGCTCTTAAACAGCAGTTCTCATTTGAGACCCCAAGTCACACAAAAACCCAAACTAAGCCTTTTCTCAGCAGGGATTATACTTTCTTTTTTAAAAAATATATTATTTATTATTTGTATGTTATGTTTATGAATGTATTGCCTTCATGCATGTAAGTGCACCCGTGTCATGCATTGCCCACAGAGGTCAAAGAGGGAATGTGATTCTCCTGGAACTTGAGTTACAGGTGGTTAGCCACCATGTGTGTGCTGGGAATTGAACCCAGGTACTCTGAAAGAGCAGTCAGTGCTTTTAACCTCTGAGGCATCTCTCTCATTCTGATTGTAATTTCTTGAAGACATCATGATTTTAAAATGTGTTTAATGCCATCATTGGCATTGCTTATGTACCCTCAAAATTCTAATCAATTTGCTTTCAGCTAATGAAGGTTAAAAATCTTGAGATTTTGCCCAATGTTATACATGAGAAAGTCTAAGAATTTGCACATATTTTTCCTCATCTGTCTTTCAAGGACATTACTGCTCAGGTTATTATTGCTAGCCTATCTCCTGTATAAGGAAGTCTACCCCTCCATTTGCTGGCCTGCAGATGTTATCTGATTTATTACAGTTTGCTTTCTCAACTACTCAACATTTACATTTCCTCTTAACACTACTTGAACTTGAACTGTGTAATAATCTTTTCACTATTTCCTTGAGCTCTTGATGAGGACACTTCAATTTTTCTATCCTCACTCATGGAACGGCTTGTTGCAGTAATGATTTGACAAGCCTCACTGTCCTTTCAGAACTTGCTTTGCCACTTATGTGTCATCACGTCTTCAAGCATGTGTAGGGTCTTCTTTTAATCATCTTACTTCGATGCCTCGTACCTTCTGGAACTGACTGTGACTCCTTCAAGGATATAATCAGTGTCTGGTGGATCTTTCTGTCTTTCACAGTACAGAATACATTCCTGAATATATTTTTATGCTAGCTGGAATGAATGAATGGATAAATTAGTTGTAATGATCTTTGACAGATCTTATCACTACTATAACATCTCTCTACATCATGGAAGTCAACTAGAGGCAGCTCATAGTTTTACAAAATATTTTCAACTTCCACACTACATGTTCATTTTTAGAGAGGTATAAGAGATTAATACATCTCAATAGTATGACAAAAAGCAGGTTCTTATGGATCACTTCACATGTCTCTTCTCCATGTGACACGTAGATATGAGCCTCTCTTTTCAAGGGAAGGAAATACAGCTTTTTCTAACATGAAGAGTTTAAACTTAAGTACGAGAAATCTCCTAAAACTTTTATGTTATCGAGCGAACCTCTAACCTCAGTGATTTCAGGACAGGGCAGAGGTCTGTGGAGGACCTTGGGGTCTTCCTGTGATCAGTACTCTTTTACCTTGGCAAATACTATAAATTAGCTTATGAATTATGTAGGCATAAAGAAAGAACCCATCTAAATAAAAGGGATTAAAAATATGAACCATGAGGAGTGGGGGCAGCTTGGCAGAAGAAGGACTTAAATTTATTGCCACATTGTTTCTCTCTCTCTCTCTCTCTCTCTCCCTCTCTCTCTCTCTATATATATATATAAAATCTTATGATGAGTCTTAGTATCAACAAAAAAGGAATTTGAAAGCATTTCTTAGGATGTGTCTATCAGTACGTAACAATATATTCATTCTTTCAATGAAGGCAAATATAGGCAATTGTTCTCTTATGGAAAATGTTTCAATGAATGGCCTCAAGACCATGTTCTTTGCAGTTTCTGTTGATGAATAAGTGAAGATAAACAGTATCCATTTATAGAAGGAATCTATAAAATACTGTTGAGTGAGAGCATAGCAGGAAAGATCAGAAGACACAGGGAATTAGCAGGATTTTATTCAGGCTTCAACTTGATCCAGAGGACTCTACCTCAGTCTGGTCATGAGCATAGGAACCTCTTGTGTTTTATACTTTGGGCAGTGGGTAACAACCCACTTATATATGTATTAGCAACTTATATATTATTTGATTAACAGTAAAAGTTCTGAAACCAAGTAGTTTACCATAAATGTATTAGTTGTTGGAAAAAGAAACTAAAATTTCTAATAAAAGTTACAAAAATCCCTGCAAATTTTCCTGTCTAAGAAGAACAAAAAAGGAATGTTTTTGCTGAGAGAGGGGTTAACCACAAGCTGGATGGCTCTAGCTACTTATGCCAGTGTTCTAACCACAAACCTCTCAGGAAACTTTGTTGAACCATAAACCTGGTTGCAGAATTTTGTTGATAGATAAATAGAGTAAAAGAATGGAAATCCTTGTTTTTCTTAGTTTTCAAATAAAGTCCTATATTACTCCCCACTTGAGACTCGTTATTTCACCCATAGTTAGAATATAGAGTCCCTCCTTTGCCCCCACCCCTTCCTTTTTGTCTTCGTCTTCTTGAGACAGGGTCTCCCTCTAGCCCCAATTGACCTAGACTCACTATGGAGACCCGGTTGGTCTCTATCTCACAGAGATCTATTACTATCTAGATTAGGTGGGAAAACACACTTGACTCTCAGCAACACCATCTCATGGGCCAGGGTCCTGAACTGAATAAAAAGGAGAAAATGAACTATATACCAGCATTCACCTCTCTCTGCTTTGTGACAATGGATGTGATGTGACCAGCTGCCTTAAGCTCCTGTTGCTGTAATGTCCCTGCATGAAAGACTGCATCATTGTCAGCCAAAATAAACCCTTCCTTCTCTAAGTTGCTTCTTGTTACAACAATGAGAAAAGGTAACTAACAAAACCATCATTATTTTAACATTTCCAGTTATCAACTAAAATCTTTAAGAAAACCTGATTGAATTGAATGAATGTCTTAATATTTGGAAAGTGCCTAGCATAGATTGAATTGTGCCCTACCTTGAATTTTCAACTCCCAGTATCTTAAAATATGATATTATTTGGAAAGATGTTTGTTTCACACTTGATAAAATTATATCATTGGTTTGGACCCTGAAAGGGAAAATTTCAGACTGAAATGTGCACATAAGAACAATAGGTGAATGCAAGGTCAGTGTGGTAATTGTACAAGCCAGGAAACAGAAGAGATTGCCAGAAACCACCAAACAATCTCTGATACCATTTTCAAAAGGAGCTGACCGTGCCAAATTTGTGATTCCAGACTACAGCTTCCAGCACCCAAGACAATATATTTCTCTTGTTTAAGAACCCAAAATCTTGGGTTCTTTCATTACAGCAGTCCTTGCAGACTAATATGGTACCCCAGTAGAGAACAGGTATTGCCAGAGCTCTGTGTCTGGGCTGGGTGTTTCCAGGTTCTTGACTATCTATACAGAAAACTGTAATGAAGGTGAATAGAGACTGAAAAGCAGCAAGGAAACTATTAAAAAATGAAGAGATAACACAGTCAGAAAGAAATGCTCAGGGCTGGAGAGATGGCTCAGCAGTTAAGAACACTGGTTGTTCTTGTAGAAGACCCGGGTTCGAATCCCATCACCCACATGGCGATTAACAACTGTCTGTAACTCCAGTCCCAGGGCATCCGAGAGCCTCTTCTGACCTCCATGGGCATTGCATGACACGGGTGTACTCACCTACATGCAGGCAATACACGCATACACATAAAACAAAAATAATAAAAGAAAAAAAAGAAAAAGAAAAAAAAAGAAAGAAATGCTCAATCGAGAGTGACAAGCAGGCCTCAAGCATAAACACACTCAAGGGCACCAATTATTCCTTGGAATATCCTTTATGGACTTCAATAAAAAGAGTTTGGTTTCTTAGATTATGTAAGCCTCTGCTCACTGTACATATCCATTCCCATGATGCATCTGATTTGAATCATATGCACATCCAATATGCATATAAAATATCAAGTAAAGAATTTTTCCTGAATGTTCACTGATAGGATAAAGTTTACTTTAATGCTCATGCACCACAAACTAGTACCTCTGCAGGAATACATCTTGAAATGAAAGACAGATTTGACTAGAATCAGGAGTTACTAAGAGACTGCTAAGAGAAGCAATTGTTCCCACCTATTAAAGCAGACTGTGTGCAGCCAGAGTCAGGTGGTGGGCCCACCAAGGCAGTGTTATGGTTTGACACTTGTCTGTTTTTGGAACAACAAAAGAATCAATATGGCTTGGGTCAATCCTCAAAACACGGGGCTACCATGCCTGGGGGACCCTTCCTTGGCAGATGAGATGGTATTATTGGTCACCAGGTCATCAGACTCCTATATCTTACAATTGGAAATGGATTGTGTCAGTGGAACCACTCACTAGAGGTCCCATCATCACTGACTCTGACCCAGCTGCTAAACTATATACAGGTCTAAGCCCACACTTTGATCTTCTTTTGGGAAAAAACAAAAACAAAAAACAAACAAACAAACAAACAAAACCTCTTTATAGACTTGGCAAAAAGCAGACCTTGGAATGAACAATTTTTGGGTGTGTGGAGGTGCCCTCAGAGTGAAGAATGACCCGAGATAGGGCTAAGCCTTGACATTTATTCCATATTACAATGGAACCAAAATCCCACTGAACAATAAGGCGAGAGACTCCAGAATTGAGTCCTCACTTCAGAGGTACTTAGGAAAGAATGCATTAATGGACTAGGTTCTAGCCAAACCCAATGGATGGGAGAGAATCCATGTGATAGAATACTATTCTGAATTGCCACCTGGTGGCCAAATAGACCTACTTTGCTTGGGGCTCCCAAAAAAGGACAGGAGCTAATGATCTCTAAAGTACAAGGTCTCCATAGAAACAACCTCTGATTAACTGCAGCAGCTCTGATATTACTCAGGTCAGTTCCTTTCTAGATATTCCAGATATCCATAAATTCTGGACTAATTTAGTCCTTATTGAATGCAAATACCAGATGGGGTGTTTTGGATCAGTGGAAAAGGTCATATATTCACCTCATCACCAACTGGAGAGAAACCTGCACTGTGTTGGCATAATTCTACCCAGGTTCTTCCTATCACCAAATCAGACTGGGGAGGACCTAGAAGTCCTTTCATATGAGAACTCATTGCTCAAAGGAAAAAATGGCCAGTGGAAAAGAAATTAACCTTAAGGATCAATAAAACTGGACTGAATTTGAATGTCCACCCCAATGACATTGCCACCTATGGCTTAGCTACCTAGGCACAGGATGGCACTTGGGGCTATAGAATTCCTGTTTATAAGCTTAATTGAATTACTTGATTACAAGCTGTATTAGAAATAATAAAGTTAAACTACTTCAGTTAGTTATACAAGAAACTCAAATGTGAGCTGTGACTTGCCAAAACTGCTTGGCTTGGTATTGAATTACTTGCTGGTTGAAGAATCAGGCATTTGTGGAAAATTCAACAGCTCTGAATGTTAACTCAAAATAGATGGAAATGGACAAATTGCAAAAGAAATATCTAGGAACATCAGTAGCACATGTACCAGTGCAAACTTGGAAATGAATTGCTTATGCTGGATCTTTGTCTAACGCTCTTGGCTGCCTCGCATTTGTATGAGATGCTTTGTTTCTTCCATAGAATCAGTATAGAGAAAAGGACAACTACCAGGTTCTTGGCATTATATGAAGTCCTAAGTCAAGAAGAAGATGGGGGTCAGTGTAGTGGCACACACCCTTAACCCCAGCACTCCCACCTGAGTTTAACCTAATGTAGATAACCCCTCCAGGTATGAGCAGAGTCCTTTCAATAGATCTTTCTAGTTGACAATCAATACGAACCACCACAATCATGAAATGACAAAGAAAATAAAGTGTGGAGCAATGCGCAAGCAGCTTTCTATGATCAACAGTGCACTATTTTCCCTCGTTCTTTCTTCACCATTTTCATATAAATGCTCTTAGTTGATTGCAAATTGGCTAGTGTCATAAACAGACTTCAGAGGGAAAATAGTAATAGGAAACTTTGATCAGTAAGAAGGAGTGCTGTGAAAATGCACTTTGTCTGATAATTGTTCATACGACCCGAAACTCATTCTTCAAACTCACTGTAGTAAATTATATCATGAAGTGGAAAGCCTTGGATTATGTAAATAATGATGGAATTAACTGTGTCTTATGTAAATAATTTGATAACCCTAGACTACTCTTGTTTTTTTATGCATATTCACATACATACAAGTGTGTGTGTAGTCTTTCTGTGTTACCACAGATAATATTTATGAAAAAAATTAGACCAGTAGAAATAAATTAGATTTGGTAGAAACCCAATCCCAAAGAGATGAGAATGCAGACATCAGATTTAATGGAAAAAGAAACATGATTGAAATAAAATACAAAATGAATTGGTTTCATTATGAGACTAGTTTGATCATCACGTTTATTATAAATAATTATTTTGGGAAAAATCAAGACATCTCTAATAGATTTCAAAAGGAAATGATTTGTTATTTCTTTTCTTTTTCTGGTCTTTTTTGAGACAAGTTTTTCCCTGTAGCCCCAACTGGCCTGACACTCACTATGTAGGCCAGGCTGACTTTAATCTCACAGAGAGCTGCCTGCCTCTGCCTCTGGCGTGCTGGGACTAAAGCCTTGGGCCACCACACCTGGCTGATTTGTTATTTCTTTGTCTAAGATAACACCTTTATACCACTGCTTTTTTTAAAAAAATGTATCTAGCTTCTGAATTCTCATATAACAGTTCTCAAACAAACCCAGACCCCCTTCCATCCGTGCTTCTCCCAAACCCCCACCAGACCTCATGTACTCTGCCACACATGTATACAATGGCTTTTAAAACTAGTCTTCACTGTTTATTATATCAACTAGGTGTGTTGTGATTAGAATGAAAGGTAAATAACAGAACTGAACATAGCAGAGCAGAAAGAATAGAAGAGCAGCCTGAGGATGGACACAGGTATCGTTATGGCCTGGATGAACAATACATTTCAAGCTATAATCTCAGCCAGAAACTTAAAAGTTATCATCTTCTTGAAGCATCTGGGAAGTCTCCTCTTTTCAGAAGTTTGAAATCACCAACAGGCCAAGGAACCTCAGAAAAGATAATGAAGATAAATTAATTTTCATTTTGTAAATTTTTCTTTGAAGAAACTCATGAACTTTCCTATGCAAACTCAGGCAGACAATAGGCCAGCATAAAACTGGAAAAATGAACAGAAGACCTCAATCTTATCTGAAGAAATATTGGCAACTGATTGCTGCTAGATAAAGAGAGCTGATCTTCCTAAAACAAGGGACTCTAGATAGGCTGACTAGATTCAGTGGATGGACTTGTACTGGGGAATGGTTGGGGACATTGACAACACAGTGGACCTTAACAGGGATGACAGAATATATGGGCTCTAGTAGGGGAATTATGGGAGGGTCCCAGGGGGGATGGGGGCATAAAGATGATCAAGATTGTTTGAGATGTTTTGTATGAAATACACAAAAAATTCAATAAAATTAAAGAAAGAAATTAATGAACTTGCTGGATAAAAATGCAAGTACTTTACAGAAGAATATTAAATCTAAATTTGAAAATAAATTGGTTAGAGACTATATATGTTAAACACACTTTCTACTTCCATGGATATTTTATACCAGGACATTTAAAAAATTTGATAAGAGACTGCAGTAAACTTAAATGTAGATGTTGAATAGAAAAATCTTAAGGGGTTTGAGAGATGACTCAGCAGTTAAGAGTACTGGCTGCTCTTGCAGAGGACCCAGGTTTGGTTCCTAGTGCCACATGATGACTAACAACTGACTGTATGTCATTCCATTTCCAAGGGATCTGATGCTCTCGTCTGGCCTCTATGGGCATTGCATGCATGTGGTACACTCACATACATGCAGGCAAAACATACACACAGCATAAAAATAAATTATAAAAAGAAAAACGTTAAGCAGCGAAAAGCAAATATCAGTGCAGTGAATGCTCAGCACCCCCTGTCCAGCTTCAGTGGGTATCAACTTCCAGTTATCTTCCATAACTTCTGCTTCCCTCCTCAGATTCTTCTACTGTCCCAATTATGCTGAAGAAAATTCCTGAAAATACCACCGAGTCTATAAATGTGTGCAATAATGGTTGTTATCCTAGGAGCTTGTGGTGTTCACATTTTCAGTGAATTTCCAAAAAATTGATGGACCAAGGATAGGTACTATTTTATATATCCTGGAATGGATCCAACCAAAGTAGCAAAATAGTAAGTGCTGGCAGCTATTCAGAGAAATTAGTACCCTTATATGCAGCTGCAAAGTTTGTGAAATTGTGCAGCAGTTTGAAAAGCAGTTGTGACTGACCTAGAAGAGACCTATCTGGCTACCACCCTTGGCTCCACTGAAGAGAGATGGATACAAGCATCCACACTAAAATCTGTAGCCGAGTGTTCATAGGAGTGTAGTTTATAGTAATCGGAAGATAGAAATGGGGATGGAGTATGGCTCAGTGGGTAGAGCATGTATGTTTGCATGGGAACCTGCATTTGGGTTCCTGGTACTGGTATAAATATTACAGGTTAGCTCATTCAAGTAACCTCAGTGTTTGGGGATAAAGACAATTGGATTTTTGGAGCTTGCTGGCCACTTAGTTTAGCCAATTTGGCAAGCACTAGGTCCAATGAGAAGCTCGGTCTCAAAATATGTAGATAACTATAGAAAAAGATACTCGATATCTTCTTGTGATGTCCACATGTGTAGGTAATGTGTATAACACACACACACACACACACACACACACACACACACACACAAAGACAGAAGCAAGCAAAACGTCCAGTACCTGAAAAATAGATCAATACAATATGATATATCCAATATATCTGTACAAAGGAATGTTATTCAGGAAAGAAAAGGAATGAAGGACTGATAGGACGTTTGTGAACAGTGATGGCATTAGGGTGTGAAAAGCAAGCCAAATAAGGGAGAAGAAAGTTGTATAAAGGCCACTTGATGAAATACCCACAATAGGCAGATCCATGGGCTGGGAGGAAGCCAGGGAATGGGGTGATGAAGTGGGGACTGTTGCAAGGCATAAACTTCCTTCCTTGCTTCCTTCCTTCCTTCCTTCCTTCCTTCCTTCCTTCCTTCCTTCCTTTCTTCCTTCCCTCCTTCCTTCCTCCTTCCCTCTCTCCCTCCTTCCCTCCCTCCCTTCCTCCTTTCCTTCCTTATTTGATAATTAAACTGTTTCAAAATTGGCTATGGTGATGGTTGTAAATGCCATATATATGTTGAAAGCAATCAACTTATATACTTTAAATAGGTGAATTTCATGGGGCTTAACACTAGTGAATTATTCTGCTTAAACAAGTGACTGTGACGTGTTGTGGTGCATGCACTGAGTCCCAGCACTTGGGAGGCAGAGGTAGGCAGATCTCTGTGAGACATAGGCCAGCCTGGTCTATATAGTGAGTGCCAGGTAAGCTGAGGCTCTGTAAGATTAAGGTTAGCCTGTTTTACATAGCAAATGCCAGGCAAGCTGGGGCTACAGGGAGACTCTGTCTCAAAAAGACAAAAAATAGAGAAAGGAACATATATAAACAGAATAAAGGCTTAAGAAGGTGGAGGAAATGGCAAGGAATCCAATCGTTAAGAGACTTGGGTTGAATTAAACAGACATTTTTGAAAAGGAAAAGTAAAATAACCAAATTATATATGTGAACATTTTCTTTGTCTCTGGAAATGGTTGAAAGTTTTAATAAACCTATACGTTTATGCCTGCTAAACTTCACACCTGCTATTTTTCCCTTGTAAAAAAAAATCCATATGATTTGGTGAAAAGATGTCTAGACTTCCTATCTGTTCCTCTTGTTTATCTTCCCAACACTAACTCTGACCTCAGCCAAATCACTGGATCCTCAGGATATTCAGAGATGTCATACCTGTGTCATCTACTCAGGAGAATGGTGAGAAGTGTGACTCAGATAACTCATATAAAACATCTTGAAATTAGCAAGTTGCATTGTATCTGATCTCGTCTACATGGACATGCAGCAGCTGATCTTTCACAAAAAAACAAATTTGAATTTTGACCACTAAGATAATAGTTGCCTAAGCTATTGTTGGATTGTTACCACTAATGTCTGGTGTCATCCAGCTATCAGTGATTCAATTCTGGAAACTGTGCTGTGGGATTGATTCAGGAAACACAATGAAGGATACTATCTATGCTGCTTAGTTATATCCACACACATATTAATAGAGGACTTTTATTTTTAAAAAGTGAGCAAAGCCTTCTTAGACATGTAATACTTCTATTTATACTACCAAAACTTGACTATTTTAATTATACTCAACTCTAAATTACATATTTATCTCCAGCTTTTAAGGCGATGGGGAAAGAAACGCTTACCCCTACTCCCTTAATAGAGACAAAAAAAAAAAATCTGCCTGCCTTTGGCTATTAGCATCCTTAAGTGTTTTAGGATTTGTTTTCCCTTGCCCTTTCCCATACCCTCTGTTTTTTCCTAGTCAGTCTTTGCCTGCATTTTTATGAAGGGAAAAAAATCTAAATAAGTTGTTTCTATTGGACCAAGTCTTTTCAAATATATAATCTCAGCATCACTTACCTGTAGCTAGAAGACACTTTTGAGAATATCAACAATAATCTACGTTCACAGAAGCTAGGTGGGTGTGGTGATACACACATTTAATCCCAGCACTTGGGAGGCAGAGGCTGTCAGATCTTTGTGAGTTCAAGGCCAACCTGGTCTACATAGTGAGTTCCAGGCCAGCTGGAGCTACAGAGAGATCTTGTCTCTAAAAGACCACCACCAACAACAAAAAAAAGCAGCAAAAAATGTAGTCACAAGTGGGTGGTGGGAACACTGCATAAGTCTTGCCCCTCCCGTGCTTTCCGTGACTCCTCTGACCGGGTGCGCACTGCCTGTTACTATAATGTGCACTACATAGCTCAGACAGCCACCTGTTTGCTCGATTTTGTTCTTCATACACATTGAATTCCTTTTATTTTTAACTTTGTGACTACATAACAAAGCCTGGAGCATTGCACCTACCACAGGGAAGGATTGATTTGAGATCAATCCTCAGCCAGTGACATTATATGACTTCTAAATATATTCCATTTTTGGCTAAGAGATTTAACGTGAGGGTGATGGAACTGTGTGTAAAACAAGATTGGGCTTCATTGCTGTGCTTCTGTGTTTCGGAACTGTATTCATGTACCATGTGACGTGAGGTTCCTGAAGGTTCCATCAGGAAGGAAAGTAAACTTGTATCACATTTGTGTCTTCTGTACTGCGCAAAAACGTAGACAAAACAAAACATGCAAAAAAGTAATAGGCTCTCTGGGCCACTTGGGGAAATTGCTACACAATTCATATCCCACAATGTCCTTCCGTAACTAAGCTATATTTTTCCCCAACAAATTATTTTGGAAACCAAGGTTCAATCTTTTTGTTGCTGTTGTTTTTTAATCTTGGCCTGACAATGTTCTAGATGAACTGTCAATTTTGCTTCATAATTAAAAAAAAATAGAACTCTTTTTTAAAACTATTTTTCTCCAACTTGCCATTAGATGTGAGCATAAGTCAGCACTGATATATGGATTTATATTTCCTAGAAACAGTGGATGTTGATGGGCCAGAAGATATAAACCAACTTAAATGAAACTGATTCTCCCTGCGAATTGACTCCCTGCTTCTGGGCAGATTTTATTTCACCCACAAACACTTAGTAGAAATTGGTGGTCTGTGGGTTTTGCTAGAGGGAATGGATCCCATTCCTATTGACTTTAACTGCCCAAGAGGCCCTAAATAAAAACAGAAATGGCTGTGATTTATTTTTCTAACACAAATTTGTGATTGCATACTCTCCCTGATACCCTAGAGTAGCTTGGAGCATTCTTCTTTCTGGGCCTGGTTTTGACATATGCAAAGTAGATAAGAATGTTTCCCCTCTGTCCTACTGGGTTCTTGGGAGGAATATCATGCACAGAAAGATGGAGCTGTAATGCCTGGGGCTTCATTCATACAGCATCTTAGAAGAAACGTGAGAAAGCAGGCAGCTCTGAGGCTGAGGAGAAGAGATCCATACATGGTCCCTATGGAGTTTTCCAAGAGGCACAACAGTTGAGTATCTTTTGAACTGAAGTTATTTTCTGTAAAATCCATTCAGGCTCATGGTGTTGAGGGTGAGGGATGTCCAGGAAGCAAGATTCTAAGTGAAAGTGTATGCCTATTGTCTACACTGTTTCCTAGATCTTTTGATCATCACCCTAGCCAATATCTGAGAGAAATGTGTAAGGGTGTGTGAGGGGTATGCGACTCCAGAGGCATGACCTGGGGTGGTTGCCTTAGCAGAGAAATAGGCAACATTTCCCAGGAGGATATTTTCAAGAATCATTTATTGGCATTTAATCTCATAAGTTTGTTTGGGCTTCACTAGTCAATTAAAATTGGATTCTTTCTTTTATACCACCAATTTTGATAATTAGGCTGAAAAGCAGATATTTTAAAAAATTAGATAAATGTAAAATGTAATGCTTATTCTATCGAGTTTGAGCTTTGGGCTCATGCTACTTTTACAGCTTTAATGATGAGCACATATTATCAAGGTAAAACTCTCAAAGGAAATCTATTTTTACCTGGATATGTTAATGCTGGGGCTAAAAGTTAAATGTAAGATGTGTGCTTGTGCCAATCATACTAGAACTTCTCACCCCAAACACGTGCTAATGAACCCCCAATCCTCACAGGGTCCTAATATAATGAGAAAGAAAGTGGAATGAAAAGTATCCAGGGCAGAGGCAGAAAGCTGCTGCTCCCTTTGTGCTTGGCTTTATTTCTGTCTGGTGCTGCCCTCAGCCTTCTGGTCCCTGCTGGTGCCTGATCACTTTAGACCCAGGGCTCTGTTTAGCAGTAGAAACTCTCTTGATACAGCACAGCAAACTCTGTCTTGAGTTCCTTTTCAAAAGAAACTGCAGGATTCAAGAGAACCAGGTAGAGGTGATGGGCAGAAACCACTGAGAGCTAGAACTCAGAAATCTGTAAGGAAAGAGGCTGACACCCAGGTAGATGCCAGAATGATGTCTGGACACAGTATCAGTATCTGTTGTTAGACTAGTTGTGGGAGGCAGAGAACACATCAGGGCATGTGCTAAGGCATGGGGTGGAACATAAGGACTGGGTAGCCTTTTAGGTCAGAAGCTTTGACAAGGGAGAGAAAGCAAATGTGGAGAATGAGGGCACAAGGAGAGGCAGCAGGTTGGTTTTGGCATGACAAGTAAGGACAGCAAGTTCTGCGGTTGCAGAATTAGCAAATTTGCATATTGTCTCATTTAGGAGCAGAACCTTCTGTCTGAGGAGAAGAATGTAGTTTGGAGAGTTCACTTAAGAGAAGGACAGACAGCCTTGGGGGTGACAATGAGGCTCACAGAGGCTGGAGCTGGCAGGACTTTGCACTCTTCCCCTTGCCACCTCAGGAGTTTGCTCCTGTCACTTTCACTCATACCTGTGTCTCCAGGTCTGGCACCACTTAGCTGTCAGGATAACTGGAGTCCACCTGAATACATTTATACTGTCCTGTAGGTAGCTCAGAACTTCCTGGAGGCTCCTCTTCTCATATTCTGAAATAAATGTTTCTTCCTAATGAATTCCAGAGGGTGGACCTTTATAATCAGTGTGAAAGACAGTACTGGAAAGGGAAAGTGATTCTTTACAATGTGATTTATAGCTAGAGGTGGTGGCACAGGCCTATAATCCCAATTTCTTGGGAAGCTGAGGCAGGAGGGTTCAAAGTTCAGGCTACAGAATGAATTTAAGACTAACCAGAGCAACTTAGTGAGACTCTCCCTGGCTTAAACATAAAAGTATGATAAGGACTGGCAATATAGGCAATACAGATCAATGGGGAAGTACCTGTGCAGCATTTGTGATTCCATATTCCAAATCTCAATACAAAACATGAATAGTAAACCAACAATCAATTATGTAAATACTCAGTCCTGAAGTCATGCAATCCTTGTGGGTTTTATGTACACCATGGGAGCTCCATTGTAAATATTCAGGAAGAGGTCATGTACTCTCTGTCTCCTTCACATCTGTCTGTCTGTCTATCTATCAATTAATCAATCAATCTATCTATCTATCTATCAATCTATCATCTGTCATCTATCTATCATCTATTACCTATCTATCCATCCATCTAACTATCATCTATCTATCTATCATCTATCTATCTATCAATCATGTATCATCTGTCTATAATCTATATATATATAAACGCAACATCCACACAGACACAGGGATATGTTTGTACACACATATATATGTATATTCATAGGTATATATAGTGTAAACATATACATAATTTCTACCTTGGCATCTTATGTTCTCAACATTTTTAAGTAAATAATTTGCAGCAGAAGCTGTTGTTGTCCCTTCCAAATACACATGGATGTTCTCACTGATTTCTGTGAACCAAACTCATTTCCCACGGATAGCATTGTCCTTCAGGCATATGAACTGACTCTGCACTTGCAACACAGTTGATATGTTGCTAGGAATCTAATTGCATTCAAGATTATACTATTTTTCCTTTTTTTCTGAGACAGGGTTCTGCTGTGAAGCTCTAGCTGATCTTGAGCTCATAGTAATCCCTTTGCCTCTGGCTCCCAAGTGTTGGGGATTACAGTTATGCATGTCTCAAGGGAACACTCTTAAGCCATTTGTTATTGAGAATATAAACATACTAGTTCTCTCATTATTAGTGTTGTTTGTTTGTTTGTTTGACACAGGGTCTCACTGTGTACCATAGACTGCCCTAGAATTCACTATATAACCAAAGAATTTCAACAATTCTGCCACAGTCTCCTGAGTTCTAGAATGACAGATATGAACCAACACACCCCTGGAGTTATTCTTAGATGTGTGTTTCACACTCAGTTCAGACCCCTTTTAGTTTACACTAGCCAAATGACTCACTAATGTCTGCCGTACTGTAAGTCCTGGGGCCTCATTCCCACACTAGATGTACTCAATCCTATACTTCCTTTGCAGAGAAGTTTTTTTTTTTTTTTTTTTTTTTTTTTTTGGGCCACCTTCCCACCATAGTATTTTCAAATTCTTTTATTCTTTTGGAGAGGAATTTTTTTTTTTTTTTTTTTTTTTTCAGAGCCTCCCTGTAGCCCCAGCTATCCTGGAACTCACTATGTAGACCAGGCTGGCCTTGAACTCACAGAGATCTGCCTGCCTCTGCCTCCCAAGTGCTGGGACTACAGGCATGCGCCA